>NW_025893626.1:194918-206697 GCF_002878395.1 Capsicum annuum
TTGAATTTATTAAAGGAGAAAATAATTCCCTTCCCAATTTTCTAACAAGAGAATTTTTACAGGGCCATAATGAGACCCACGACGCTGGGAAAAATCTCAGTCAACACCAATCGACTAGATCAAATTAAAATGGCTAGACCATTTGATTTGCCACCAACAGCATCAGCTCCCTTGAGGCCATCAGTCCCACAGAGGCCTGAACTAAAGACGGAACTACATTCACCATTCCATAATAAGTATGCGGCTTTGGCGGAATTTCCAAAGCTTCCTCCGCCAATGCTATCTAAATTGGTGGACCTTAAGACTAACAAACCCTTTTATAAAGGGTCATCTTCCAGCTCATCGGTAGAGTCAAAACAAACTATGCCATGAAAGCTCCAGAATCCTTTGCACAAGCAGTGGATCCTGCAATAACTAAAACAACACCTACTCCTCCTCTCAGAGAGGAATTTAAATTCATTACCACTAAGGTAATGCCTATTATCACCTTAGATAAGGAGTATGAGGGATATCCTCTCGAACAACTCATTAAACCGATCTACAATGACAAGAATTTTGTGGATACCGAGAGTCCACTTAAGACCTGAAGATTTTATGAAGCCATTCTGGTAGACACGAATTCTATCGAAGTCGAGCATTCAATGAACGAAAGGAATCCAGAGTTTGTTGATTATTCAAGATTTACCATCAAAAGGGTATTAACTCCATTTAATTGGTTTGCAGATCACCTGCATACTCCCATTGCCCTATCCATGCCACATAGGCCTCAAACATACAATTGGTACGACTACAAGTCTGCCTGGTTCAATTTCCTCTATGTTCGACCAGGACATACCTGGTTTGTTAAATATTGTCCTGCTATGGTAGAAGCCATTATACCCAGATGGTTTTACGAATGGTGGGTATACTTTGGAGAAATCAAAGAAATCCCCCCTCAGCAATTTCTTAACCGTTTTTCAGAGTTTTGCACAAAAGAGGGATGCATAACCCTTCCAGAGCACATCCAAATGTGCAAATTTTTCATTAAAAAAAGAGTATCATATATCATTTCCTGGAACTTTGCCAAAGGAGAACAAGATAGAATTCATTATCTATCAAAAGAAATAAAGGTTAAAGGCTGGACTCCTAAGCCAATTGCTCCTAAAACCCCTGACAAAGAAAGAAAAACAACATCTTCAGCAAGTGTCTCTCAAGATAAACAAGCACTTCGAGAAAGATTAAAGAAGGCTTTAAAGGATATGGAAAGCCAAGAAACTACGAACGAAGAAGTACTCAAGCTTCTAGAAGAAGCCTCCTCCACTGGAAGCAGTGACAACAACGAGGATATGCTAAATCCCAAAGGAATTGCTAGGGCCTATATGGACCCCTACTAAGAATGAAGAAGTGACCCCTTCAAAAGGTAGAGGTTCAAAGAACCGGAATTACTTTTTGAAGAGGCATTCTACTATTCCTAGCAGGGAATCTACAAGACCCTACTGGCTTTAAACAGCAATCAACCAGCTTTATAACAGCCAGAAGAATCGGCGTTTCTAAAAAAAAAAGGACAAATTTACTCAGACAACACCTCTGCTTTTTCAAAAGGCATCTCCACTCAGAACATCTGCTTTTTCAAAAAGGCATTTCCACTTAAGAAAGGAATCTACTTTAAGAGATTAAATCCGAACCTTACAAATGTACACACCAGATGTATAATTTATGTTTCTCTAGTCTATATAAGATAGCTTGTAATCTAAGAGAAGGTATCCGAAAATTTCCTAGTAGGGGTCCATATAGGCCCTAGCAATTCCTTTGGGATTTAGCATATCCCCGTTGTTGTCACTGCTTCTAGTGGAGGAGGCTTCTTCTAGAAGCTGGAGTACTTCTTCGTTGGTAGTTTCTTGGCTTTCCATATCCTGTAAAGCCTTCTTTAATCTTTCTCGAAGTGCCTGTTTATCTTGAGAGACACTTGCTGAAGATGTTGTTTTTCTTTCTTTGTCAGGGGTTTTAGGAGAAACTGGGTTAGGAGTCCAGCCTTTAACCTTTATTTCTTTTGATAGATATTTAATTCTATCTTGTTCTCCTCTGGCAAAGTTCCAGGAGATGATATATGATACTCTCTTTTTAATGAAGAATTTGCACATTTGGATGTGCTCTGGAAGGGTTATGCATCCCTCTTTTATGCAAAACTCTAAAAAACAGCTAAGAAATTGCTGAGGGAGGATTTCATTGATTCCTCTAAAGTATACCCACCATTCATAAAACCATCTGGGTATAATGGCTTCTACCATAGCAGGACAATATTTAACAAACCAGGTATGTCCTGGTCGAACATAGAGGAAATTGAACCAGGCAGAGTTGTAGTCGTACCAATTGTATGTTTGAGGCCTATGTGGCATGGATAGGGCAATTGGAGTATGCAGGTGATGTGAAAACCAATTAAATGGAGTTAATACCCTTTTGATGGTAAATCTTGAATAATCAATAAACTCTGGATTCCTTTCGTTCATTGAATGCTCGACTTCGATAGAATTCGTGTCTACCAGAATGGCTTTATAAAATCTTTGGGTCTTAAGTGGACTCTCGGTATCCACAAAATTCTTGTAATTGTAGATTGGTTTAATGAGTTGTTCGAGAGGATATCCCTCATACTCCTTATCTAAGGCAATAATAGGCATTACCTGAGTGGTAATGAATTTAAATTCCTCTTTGAGAGGAGGAGTAGGTGTTGTTTTAGTTATTGCAGGATCCACTGCTTGTGCAAAGGATTCTGGAGCTTTCATGGCATAGCTTTGTTTCGACTGTACCGATGAGCTGGAATATGACACTTTATTAAAGGGTTTGTTAGTCTTAAGGTCCACCAATTTAGATGGCATTGGTGGAGGAAGCTTTAGAAATTCCGCCAAAGCCGCATACTTATTATGGAATGGTGAATGTAGTTCTGTCTTTAGTTCAGGCCTCTGTGGGACTGATGGCCTCAAGGGAGTTGATGCTGTTGGTGGCAAATCAAATGGTTTATCCATTTTAGTTTGATCTGGTCGATTGGTGTTGACTGAGATTTTTCCCAGCATCGTGGGTCTCATTGTGGCCCTGTAAAAATTCTCTTGTTAGAAAATTGGGAAGGGAATTATTTTCTCCTTTAATAAATTCAATTTGAAAATCGAAGCTAGATAGGAGAGCTTGCCATCTAGCAAATATTTGTTTTGAAACAAGGTTTTTAACATCCTTTTGCAAAATTTCTTTAGCAGACTTGCAGTCTACCCTAAGTAAAAATTCCTTGTTAACAAGGTCGTCTTGAAATTTGGTGATACATAGCACTATAGATAAAATTTCCTTTTTAACAGTGCTGTAATTCCTTTGTGTAGAATTCCATATTCCGAATGTGAACCTGACTAACTGTTCAGGAGAAGTTTCATTGACCTTTTGCTTCAGTATACCCCCATACCCAATATCCGAAGCATCAGTTTCTACTATCATGGAGGCTTCAGGATTAGGAATACCTAAGCAGGGAAGGTTCTGGACTAGGCTTTTGATCTTGATGACTGCATTGGTTTGATCAGGACTCCAAGGGACTGGGGTTCTCTTGAGTCTTTTGTAAAGAGGTTCACAAACCTGCCTAATGTTCGGGATAAAGTCTGAAACATAATTAAGACTTCCTAAAAACCACTGGAGTTGAGTTTTATCAGTAATTTCATTAGGAAATTTTGAGGAGAACTCAATGGCTCTACAAATAGGTTTATAACTACCTTGATAAAGATCATGTCCTAAGGATCTGATAGACGTTTGGAAGAGCTTCATCTTTTTGGCACTAACAACCAAACCATTAAATTTAACAATCTTAAAGAAAGTATTTAAATGCTTAAAATGAGAATCAATGTTCTCTGAGAAAATAAGCACATCATCAATATAAACAATCGACATATAAGTATAAGGATTGAAAATATTATTCATAATGTTTTGAAACTCTGATGGAGCATTTTTTAGGCCAAAAGGTAAAATATTCCATTCATAATGCCCAGAAGGGACATTGAATGTTGTTTTATATTTATCCATTTCAGCGATTTGAATTTTCTAGAATCCTGACTTCATATCAAACTTACTATAGAGGTTGGCCTTGAAAGTTCTTTTGAGAAGATCCCTTTTGTTAGGGATTGGATGTCTGATCCATTTTAAGACCGCATTCAAAGGCTTGTAATTTATTACAAGTCTAGGGGTGCCGCGCTCTTTTTTTGCACTGTTATTGACATAAAACGCAAAGTAACTCCAGGGGGAGTTAGAGCTTCTGATAATACCATTCTTTAGAAGATGGTCGATTTCCTTTTTGTAGATCTCCATCATTTCTTGGTTCATTTGGATGGGTCTGGCTTTAGTAGGAATGGTTTGTTCGTCAAACCCTGGAATGTAAGGAAGTTCAACCAAATGTTTTTTCCTTTCCCAAAAAGCATTGGGGAATTCAGAACAAATTTCACTTTCAAAACTTTTATGGAGATTAGATATTTTAGTCATCATCTCCGGGGTTTTTAAGGACTGCTCAATTTTCTTGATATGAATATCCTGTTTAAGAAAACTGACATGAGAGGAAAGTCGGTTAATTTTAAAAATCGTTTGTTGTTTAATAAGGTTTCCTTCTTCGTGCGAGTGAGGCCTTAGTAACGGGAAAAATAAAGTCTGGTTCAAAAGAGTTGTATGAATTCCATCATAGTCACTCCAATAAGGTCGAATCTGGTTGACGAATGGTATCCCTAAAATGATATCTTCAGTGATATCCTCGGTAATGATGAAATCATTAACAAGGCAAATGCCATTGTTACAGACATGAGCTTTAGGGAGTTGGTAATGGATATCCATTTTTTCTCCCGTTGCTGAGTAAAGATGAGAGGTACTCTTTTGAAGGTACTTTGTAGGTTCAAGACCTTTAACGATACAGTTACTATCTGCCCCTGTATCGAAGAGTGCGACTCTGTTAAGAACAAAGTCTTTGTTTATGATGATTTTAATGGCTATGTGCTCACTATAAGCCTTTATGGCTGTAATAGCTTTGCTGGATGTGGAGGGAGAATCTGAGCCAGGAAAGGAACTAGGCTCTGGTTCTCTAAGATGGTCATTTGGGATGATCGGGAAAGTCTTAGGAGACTCTGGAGGAGAAATCTTTTCTGGGGGAGAAATACTTTTTAGGACTTGATCTGTAAGAACATTAAGCTCTACTTGGTCAAGACGGATTTTTAGATTCTTAATCTCTCCCTTTAGGGTGGAGATTTCTCCTTTTCGATCGGCAATAGATGGTTCTGCAGGTTTGTCAAATCTCAACATAACCTATTTCATGCTGAAATGCTGAATAATGGGTTTGGGGGGTTTCTCTTCGTGAGAAAGCATTAATCGTTTGAGTTCTAGAAGATACTTATTTCTAGCCTCATCATCCTGGATATGTTCTATAATGTCAAACAGGATCTCTTTAGGATTTCCTGAAATGACATTAACGGTCTTTCTGGTGCAAGTGCAGAAAGTACCATCACAGTTGCATTCTTGGCCAGATTGGGATTGATCCATCTCGTAAGCGGCGTTGATGAATTCTTCGTCGCTATAGTCGTCACTGGACGAGGCATAGGATTCCGAAGACTCAGAAGAGTCAGGCAGATCTTTCATTATAGGGAATAAACTTGCTCTAGTCTCTTCAGAGAGATCTAACTGGTTTATTTTCTTCTTCTTGCTAGATTTGCAATCTTTCGCCCTATGACCTGCCTTGCCACAAGTCCAACAAGTATCTTTAGCCTTAGGGGTTTTTCGCTTGGCCTTCCTACTAGGCTTATAAGATTCCCTTTTGAAGGGTTTGTTGCTAGAGGTAGTCCTTTTGTGAGGTTTGGAGGACTTCTTTCTATGCTTTTTGCTTGGACTGGTGAATCCATAGTCTTGACAGAAGGTTCCTAGTCCATACTTGGAGGTACTATCTTTCTTAAGTTGTTTCTTAAGTTTAAGGTCAGTGCAGAGATCTATCCCTACAGTGGTGATGAAACTGATTAAATCGCCATAGGTTAGGATATCATAAGGAATTTTCCCTTCGAATCTATCCTTAATTTTGGTTCTAACCTTTTCGGCGAAGAGAGAAGGGAGACCACTAATGAATTGCTCCTTCCAGAAATCGTTGTTACAGTCAGGTCTGATCATGACCTTTACCAGGAAGGTATCTTTGTACCATCGAAAGTCTGCTAAGTCTTTGTAGGTGAGATTATTGAGGATTTCTAGGCTCCTATCTTGGAATAATTTGGGTTCTCCTATGAAATGCCTTGCTATATGGTATAGGAGAGTGGTACAAGCGTCTTCTCTTGCTACTTGCTCAAGAATTTCTTGTCCATTTTCAGTCTTAACTACTATTTCTATGGCTGTGGCTCCATAGATCAGGTTTTTGACATCATCGGTGAAGTAGTTATCTCACCAATATTTTATCATACCAGTAAAACCTGATACGATCATGGTAGCAGCCTAAAACCTGATACGATCATGGTAGCAGCCTCTTTATCCGTGGCTCCTCTAATTTTGTAAGCAGTAATAGAAACGCCCATTTAATGGAGTTTGTTATAGATTTGGTGTTCAGCCAAACCATCAACATTCCATTCGGTTATTCCTCTACCATCGTGTTTGAAGGTTGAAAGTTAAGGATTTTCTTCAAATTGAACGTCTGGAGGAGAAGGTTTTTTGTAATAGTTTTTCTTAGTAGAAAAATGATCACTGGTAAGTTTAGAAAGAGAGTTTTTTTGGTTACTGGACTCAGCTTTCTCAGAGATTTTAAATTTAGAAAGCTTGTCGTTGATTTGTTCCAAGATTTTTCCTGAAACCTTGAAGTCATCACTGAGATTTGGGAATTTCTCTTTTTGGAATTCAGGAATCTTGAAGATGGGGTTGGTTATAGGATTAGGACCTGGAGTGCCTTTTTTAGGAGCGGGGGAGCAAAAAGGAAGTATTGAGTTTTTAGTCTCTCCTATTTGCTGGGAGATAGTGTGAAGGACCTGATTAGTATAGTTGTTTTGTTCAACTATCCTATCAAGGTCTCTATTGATAGGGGATGATAGAGGCCTATCATGCTTCTTCTTGAAGGGTGAAGCATTGAGGACTTCACTGGAATGAGGAATTTTTATCCCTTCAAGAGGAGGAGTAACGGATTTAACTATCTTGTTACTCTGGGTATACCATTTGTTAATGATAACATTGAGGGATTCATTTTGGTTTTCCATTCTACCGGTGAACTCAAACCACCGGAAGAATTCTATGTCACATCGGAGTCTTTTCATATCGACTATCCATAGCCAACCAAACTCCCTTTGCTGCTTCTTAGAACAGGTACTAGTGTACCATTTCCTTTTTAGAGCGTCTTTAGGTAGGTACCATCGGGCTCTGAGAGCTTTAAGGTCGGGTGTATACTCTTCATCAGATTTGATGACGAGTAGGCTGGGGTCAATCCTAATTTTCTGACGGGATATGGAAAGGGGAGGTTCCATATCTGAGGCTGTAGGACTGCCTGGATCATAAGGATTTTCAGTTTCTACGGACTCATGGACCCTAGTGGATTGTTGATAATAAACTTTCGGGATGGGACCAGAGAAGTCGACTCCTCTTACCTTGCCCTTGTCATTGTTATTATCATTTTCTTCAGTTTCCTCCTGGGTTCTTGAGGTGGAAGCTCGATGGGAGACAGACCGTCGAAATGAAGAGTTACGATGAGTGTCAAACCCAAGGAATTTTAAATCAATCAAGCCATTCGGATGCTGAATAACTCGCTGTATTTGAGATTTTTCGGGGTAGGCACGAAGTGGTTGGGTGATAGCATCAAAGTGCCATTCATTACTATGGATGACCTCTTCCCAAACCAAGGGCTTGGGGACAAAGACATTGGTTCTCTCTTTATTGGCCTCCATTAATGTTGTGACACCCCTAGGACTTGTGAATCTAGCTTGGGGTTCTAGAGTCGTACCCATTAGTCGATAGTATACTCGGTATATTATCGCAATTTCTCTAGTATTATCCTTACTGTTCATGTTCTTTCTTTTAACGTTAAGAGTTAAAACATCCATGATGTTAGGATCATTAATGTCTACAGAGAAATTAGGGTAACAATTAAAGTATACCGGGCCGTCGGCTAGGTTACTTTGAATGACTCCTAAGAGTGAGTCATCAAAATTTAATAGACGAGCATCTCTTAGTATAACACAGACAGGGATGTCTAGACCTTGTCTAAAAAGTGGCTTTATGGCCACCTGAACGAGACCGATATGCAAATAATTAAACTGATTTTTAAATCGATTTATGTCTAGGTCATTAAGAAGTTGAATAATTTTCAAAGAATTATTAATAGCAACAGTAGACTCAGAGGTCTTGATATTATGTTTTTTGAAAAAACTAAATTTTCCGATTTGATAAATCGTACTAAAAGATTCTTCTAGAATACTCCAGTTTTGAAGATTATTTTCTATGTTAGCAATCTGAGTTGCTTTAGAAGATAGGTTGATAGTATTTTTTGTATGAACGTTGGAATTCATGTTTTGAAAATACTGTCTAGAGACTGACTGGGAAAGCAAAGATTTTCACATAAGCAGGCATAAAACAATTATCCACTATGATACAACCTATAATAAATTATAATAATACATCGAAGGCTTATGGGATCTAATTAAGTCTTAATGGCTTTATAACAAACTTATTATCATTCAAGTTTTAGTGACCGTCAAAATTTGGGTCAAAGTCAATCTACCATAACTCCTCGTTTATATCGAATTAGAGGACCTACAATATATCAAATGAAATCTTTCTGAATTATCAATCCAACGATACCAATTTGGTCCAAAATCAATATCAGAGCAAAGAGTTATGCTTATTTTACTCCAGCATGTTAAGCTGGGAAATGGGTGATGATATTTCAGATGGCGTCGTCAGCCTTAGGTCGAAACTCACAAAATCCACCATTTTTGTGTCAATAATTCATGACGGCTCGTCACGGGCCTAATCTCTTATCACGGATGTCGTCAACAATATTTTTCCAGCAATTTTAGAAGATTTTCCAAGGGTATTGTGTTTTTTTCCAACCTTTTGGAACCTCTATAAATATGGGAAACCTCTTTCTAAACCCTAATTTCATCATTTTATCTTCCAAAATCTATCAAGGGAAAATAACTAGGGTTTCATCAAGAACCCTAATCTTCCAAAAATCATCCATGAATTCTTCAAGATTTCTTCAAGAATCAATTTCCTCATAGTGCGGGCTTCGAGAATTATTTATTACAAGTGTGGATAGAGTCTCAAGCGTTAGAATTCATCTAATTACAAAGATTAAGGTATGTAGATGTTGATTCTTGCGTCCCTTTCATCCAAGAAGCTCAAGAACCCTTTTTAAAACTAAAAGATTTTCAAGTTTATAAATTGTTAATGATTTGTATGAGTTTAAATTTATGTTTAATGTGTTGTTGAGTTTTGATTTATGTATGCCTACAAAATTTATGAGCTTTGACCCTAGTATGTGGAATTCATGTGATGTTCCTGATAGACCTTCTTGAAGTTATTTTCTATGTAATGTGTTCATGACTTTTGGGTGTAGAAACGGTGGAATAAGTGAAGCATGTCCCCCATAGGTTTGGTAAAGATCTTAGGTGAAGCATAAGGGCCATTTTAGTATGTTGAATAGGAAACCCAAATTGTAAGTTAGTTTGTGCTTAGTGTTTGATAAAATGCCCAAGTGAATGAATTATTCCATGGTAGTAGGAAATTCCCTAATAAATGTGAATCCATACATGTCTAGTGCTTTGTTGAAGGACCTTAGTGAACAAGTTGAGTGGTGATAGTGTTAAATTCCCTAATTATGTGCTCTTGATATGTGTTAAGCTTTTAATATATGCCAAGCGGTTAACAAGTAGGTTATGATGTGATTGTATGAAGTTTCCCAAAGCTATGTGATATCCAAACATGTGTCAAGATTGATATCAGTATGAAATAGCTAAGGTAAAACCTTGTTGAATAGAGTACGATTTAGTAACATATTTCCCCTATGTTACAATATGATTATGATTCTGAGATGCCTAAAGTGACCCCTCAGCGACTGTGAAATTGCTTTAATGATTATGATGATGCTTTAATGATTATGATGATACTTTAATGATTATGAGATGTTTTAACGATTGTGATTAGACATGAATAATTGTGATGATGAACGAATGCTTGTGATGATGAATGAATGATTATGCTTTACTTTTATGTCATAGAGTCCTGGGGCATTTATACCTGATAATAGATCTATTGTCTAGAGCCCATGTTAGTTTTATGATAATTCCAGTCGAGCCATGATTCTCAGAACTCAGTGAATAATAGAAGTCTTTATCCTCAGACAAGTGCAGAACTTAAGAAAGCTCAGTAATCTCAATTATCTCTGTAATCTCTGTATCGCTAGTAATCTAGCCTCAGTCTATAATAAGATGAGATTTAATAGTATTCAAGTGATGTAATTCTAATCTTAAAAGCGATTCGAGTTATCTATTCCTGCTCTGTACCATATGTCAGATACCATGATTCGATATCTTTTCCGTTAGATATGAAACTAAGTATTCTCAGTGTAATTTAGCCAGATCTTTTGAGAAATATGATCAATATTAGATTCAATTCAGTCTAAGTTTACTCTAAGAATTAGATCAGTGTTTTCAGTTGGGAGTAGGATTCAGCACCGAGCGAACCCAAGGATGGGAACTTACTTGCTAGTAGAGGTTGTGATTTTTAGAAGCAATATTTGCATTCCAGAACTGTATAGCCAGTAAAGGAAAAGGAGTAACCTATCAAGCAAGCTTGATGTCCTATTGATGGTCACTGTTAGAGAGCCTGACCTTAGAGAAATGATAATGTCTTTACCCGTGGCACAGTATTGGCACCCTCCCAACTGGGGGTTGAGGTTGGACTCCACCTGTTGTAGGTTGAGGTATGTCGGTTAGATGACTACTTCCCATATTTTTAGTTTTAGATTTAGTCTCAATTTCTGAATCAATCTTCAAAAGTTAGGACTGTTAGATATAATCATCTATCTTTATGAGGAACTCAGATAATTTCATTGATTTATGGACCATCCCGTCAGATAGGCTTGGTCTCATAAATAGTTATTTGATATCATATTTAGAGATATGCCGCCAGACAGGATTGATCATAGTATCAGATTTCTATTGAATATTTTTTTTGTCAAATTCAGATATAATCATATTTATTATCATTGATAAAGCTTCCAAAGTAATCAGTTGGAAAAGTTAATCTCAGTCTCAAACCATGTTGAGTATTCTTATTATCATATCTAGATATCTCCCATAAGAGAGGCGTGATCTCCATCTCAGATCTATTAAGTATTTGTGTTATCACATTCGGACAAGATCATACGTCTTATCATTGAGAATCGCTCCAAAATGATTTGTTCAAAAAGTTGATCTCTAATTCTGTCAATCAAAAATAGTAAGCTCAGAGTTTAGTCCTTAATATAAGTATATCCAGATCCTCATTTATCAATATCAGATGAGTCAGTAATTTTGTATCTCATTTTTAGTAGTGAGTTAAGTCTGCAGGAAGGTGGTATCCGAGTTTCAGTATCTACAGTTGCAATGATTATGTTCATGTTCTGTGGAATAATGTATGTGTTCTCATGCGGCATCTTCATTATTAGTCAGTTTAGATATTGTGCATGCATTAGCCCTTGCATTTGCCTACCCCATCTACATACTCGATACATTCCTTTACTAACGTATTTGCACTATGGTATTTTATTTAAAACCATAGGTTCAGAGGCACAGGATCT
>NW_025893626.1:206797-241822 GCF_002878395.1 Capsicum annuum
TTTGAGGATGAATCTCAGTTTACTATTATTGCTTCAGACTTTGTTTACTTTCAGTTGATGGAGTTAGTTGGGGACCTGTCCCATCAAATCTATAGTTCAGACAGTTTATAGGCTTTTCAGACAGATGTATCAGTTTCAGTTTTCTATAGTATGAGTATTAGTAAATGTGTTGAACCTTATGGCTAGTTTCTGCATTTATTTTAGATATTATATAGTGTATAGGTATAGATATCAGTAAAGGGTTATCTTATGGTCCTTCGAGGTCATAACAACCGTGTGACATCTCGGGATGGGATCTCAGGGTGTTATAATACCACCCACAGAACTTAAGAAGTTGAAAGAGCAACTTAGAGATCTTCTAGATAAGGGTTTCAAAAGGCCCAGTATGTCTCCATGGGGAACACCTATTCTATTTGTGTGAAATAAAGATGATTCATTGCGCATGTGCATTGACTATCATTAGCTCAAAAAGGTCACAGTCAAGAACAAGTACCCTCCTCCTAGGATTGATGACCTATTTGATCAGTTATAAGGTGCCAGTTATTTCACAAAAATAAATTTGAGATTTCGATAAAACCAACTTAAATTCAGAGAGTGTGATATTCCAAAGATAGCTTTCCACACCCATTATGGTCATTTTGAATTCCTGGTCATATCTTTTGGGCTAACAAATGCCCCAGCATCTTTTATGGACCTTATGAATCGGGTGTTCTGACAGTACCTGGATATGTTTGTTATTCTATTCATAGATGATATTCTTGTGTACTCTCATAATGAAAATGACCATGCCGATCATCTTTGAATTGTCATGCAGACCTTAGAGATCATCCGTTGTTCGTCAAATTTAGCAAGTGTGAATTTTGGATAAGGTCAATTGCCTTTGTGGGTCATATTGTTTTTTTGAAATTATTCAAGTTGATCCTCAAAAGGTAGAAGCTTTGGAAAATTGGCCTAGACTTATCTCTTCGTCTGATATTGGGAGTTTCTTGGGCCTAGCTGAGTACTACCGTTATTTTATGGATGGTTTCTTTTGCATTGCTGCTCCTTTGACCCAATTAACCCAAAAGTAAGTGAAATTCTTGTGGTCAAATTCCTTCGAGAAGAGTTTTTATGAGTTGAATACTCGACTCAGTTCAGCCCCTGTGATGACCCTACCTAATGGTGTAGTTGATTTTGTGGTGTATTGTGATGCTTTGAAAGTTGGTTTGGGGTGCGTGTTGATGCAGAAAGGTAAGGTTATAGCCTATGCCTCCCGGCATTTGAAACTGCATGAGAAGAATTATCTAACCCATGATCTTGAATTAGCTGTAGTGATTTTTACCTTGAAAATTTAGAGACACTACCTGTACGATGTTCATGTTGATGTATTTATGGATCACAAGAGTTTGTAGTATGTGTTTACTCAGAGAGAGTTTAATCTTCGACAGAGGTGATAGTTGGAATGGCTAAAGGTCTATGATATGAATGTGTTGTATCACCCAGGCAAGGCCAATGTAGTGGCAGATACCCTTAGCAGATCGTCCATGGACAGTGTAGCGCATATAAAAGAAGATAAGAAGGAGTTAGCCCGCGAAGTGCATCATTTGGCTATGTTAGGTATTAGATTGCTTGACTCAACTGAGGTTAATGTTTGGGTTCAAAGTAGTTCTGAATCTTCCCCAGTTTCGAAAGTAAAGGAGAAGTAGGATGTGGACTCTCATTTGGTTGAACTGAAAGGGTCCGTCAAAGACCAAAAGGTGGAGGTTTTCTCCCAAATAGGATATGGTGTATTAAGATTTCAGTATAGATTGTGTGTGCCTGATGTTGATGATTTGTGAGAGAGAGAGTTATGGCTGAAATGCATGGCGCACGATATTCTATTAATCCCAGAGCTACCAAGATGTACCGCAATTTGTGAGAAATTTATTGGTGGAATGGTATGAAAAAGGATATAGCGAAGTTTGTAGAG
The DNA here is from genome assembly GCF_002878395.1 of Capsicum annuum. Classification (NCBI taxonomy): domain Eukaryota; kingdom Viridiplantae; phylum Streptophyta; class Magnoliopsida; order Solanales; family Solanaceae; genus Capsicum; species Capsicum annuum. The sequence continues at coordinate 208,746 of NW_025893626.1, forward strand.
ATGTGTTCAACTTGCCAACCAGTTAAGATGGAGCACCAAAGACCCGGTGGGATGATGCAAGAATTTAGCATTCCTACATGGAAGTAAAAGTGGTGAACATGGATTTTGTTACTAGTTTACCTCTTTCTCATCGTCATCATGATTTGATATGGGTCATTGTAGACAGTTTAACTAAGTCTGCACATTTCCTGCCAGTACATACATCTTTCACTACTGAGGACTAGGCTAATCTATACCTCCGAGAGTTAGTTATGTTGCATGGAGTTTCGTTGTCTATCATCTTCGATAGAGGTACTCAATTTACTTCTTAGTTTTGGAGAGCCTTCCAAAAGGGTCTTGGCACCCAAGTTCATCTTAGCTTTACTTTTCATTCTCAGACAGACGGCCAAGCTGAGAGGACTATCTAGACTTTGAAGGATATATTGAGAGCATATGTTCTTAATTTCTAAGGGAGTTGGGATGAAAATTTTCCATTGATTGAGTTTTTGTATAACAACAGTTTTTATGCTTCCATTAGAATGGATCTATTTGAGGATTTGTATGGTCAGAGTTGTAGATCACCCATAGGCTAGTTTAAAGTAGGTGAGGCGGCCGTAATTGGACCTGATGCTGTATTCGAGGCTATGGAAAAAGTTAATTTGATTCGGGAGAGGTTGAAGACAGCCCAGAGTCATCAAAAGTCATATCCATATATTAGGAGAAGAGCTCTTGAGTTTGATGTTAATGATTTGGTGTACTTGAGAATTTTGCCCATGAAAGGGGTGAAGAGGTTTGAAAGGAAAGGGAATCTTAGTCCCCATTATATTTTCCCTTATACAGTGTTGAATCGTGTTGGGAAAGCAACTTATTAGACTGAGTTGCATTCAGAGTTGTCAGCTGTCCACCCTGTCCTCCATGTTTCAATGCTCAAGAAGCACATTAGTGACACTACTGTTGTTGATCCGTTAAAAAGCTTTGATATGCAAGATATCCTTTCATATGATGAAGTTCTAGTCGAGATCCAAAATTATCAAGTCCCAAAACTAAGGAACAAGGAAGTTCCCTTGGTTAAAGTTTTGTGGCAAAATCAATTTGTTGAGGGCGCTATTTGGGAGCTGAAGCAAACATGCGAGCCAAGTACCCTCATCTCTTCTCCATAAGTTCAAATCAAGTTGAAGGTCCTATTCTTCCTCAATTCAATTGTGCATTCATCTCTATGGTTACTCTCGCTATGATTCGTGAATTCTGTGAAGTACCTACAATTTTAGAGTAAAGTAAGCCCATCGAGTAGGTTGTTCCAGCTGTGCGTCCTCATTTTTCTCTTATTCTTGACCTATCTAACAACATTCGAGGATGAATGTTTCCAAGGGGGAGATATTGTAATACCCCGATCGTTACTTAAGCCTAAATTTATCTTTTAAGTAGATAGGGGTGGATTCTAAAGTGTGTGATGTTTATATTGTATTGTATTTCTCTAATTTCTAATTTCTATCATGTACAACATTGAATAAGCTTTCCCTCGATACCAATTTCATCAAAATATGACATCAGACGAGGAAGTTATGGCCATTTTAATGAGTGTTGTCAGAATCACCCAGGTTTGACGGTCGATCTAGTGGACCGTCAAGTTCTTGGTGGACCGTCAGTTGTTCCGTCAAGCTAAGGTAGTAACATCTTTTTTTTAGCCATCTTGCGATGGCCAAAATGGTGGGGAGCTAAAAATTTGTTGGACCATCAAGAGGATCGTGAAGTCGAGGCAGAATGTCCCATTTCTAACCCTCGAGTGACAAACGATCTAGTGGATCATTAATTTCCTAATAGATAGTCACTTCAACCATCATGTCAAGGAAGAATATTCCAGTTTTGGCACTCGAGTGATGGATGATATGGTGGACCATCAGTTGCTCTGGAAGACTGTCAGTTCGACCGTCATAGACCCTGATCGACAGTTTTGACCTTATTTTTAAAAGGGTATTTTGTTTATTTCCGCCCCTTTTGGTCTTATATATATATCCAAGTAGAGAAGAGGCATTCATTTTCTCTTCAAAATCTTCTAAGAAATATCTAAAGAACTAGGGTTTCTCTTTTCCAAATCCAAATCATCTCTAAGAAATTCAAGAATCTTCCATAGATTTCTCCGAGTTGTTCAAGAATTAAGTTCCCCAAGTCAAAGGCATCAAGAATCTTAACCTAAAAGTGCGAGAAATAAGTTCCAATCATGTCTCTTATTCTCAAATTTATAATCCAAGGTATGTGGGGCATTACAAACTTGGTATCAGAGCCTAAGGTTTAAAGAGTCCTAGGGAGTCTGACAAGCCATGTTACGTAGATTCTTGGTGATCGGTGTGTAGCGTGCCACATCTATGATCAAGAGGCTACAGGGTATTTTAGGAAAAGCCATTTCTTTGTTTCAAAAGTGTATCGTGCCTATGACTGTTTCTCTCTACTATAAATTCGTGCTCCTTTACGATAGAAAATGCCACCTCGTAGAGCTCATAGAAACAATGAACGACCTCAACCCATTGATACTTTAGGTGTGACAGTGTCCCACGCGAAGTTCTGGGCAGGTTTTTGGGTGCAGCCCAGGCAGTTCTGCCAATGGTCAGGCCAATGTTCAGGACGCAGTTTCACCTCCATAATAAGGTGATTTAGTGGCAGCTCGTGTTTATATTTTTATATGGTTGAATCAGCCAGAGTTTTATGGGTCAAGGGAAGGTGAGTACCCATAGATGTATCTTGATGAGGTGAAGAATATCACCCAAATTATGCATGTAACAAAAGAAGAAAGTATGGAGTTAGCTTCGTATCTCTTGTAAGATATTGCTTATGATTGGGTGGAGATGTGAAGGAAGAGTAGAGGGCAGGATGCCTCTTCCATGACTTGGCAGTTGGTCCAAGATGCGTTCTTAGACCAATTCTTTTCCCCTGAGTTGAGGGAAGCGAAGCTAGAAAAATTTATGAACTTGAGATAGGGCTCCATGATAGTTAAGGAGTATTGTCATAAGTTCAATCAATTATCTAACTATGCTCCCAGTCTGATGGCTAATTCTAGAATTAGTATGAGTAAGTTTTTGGCTAGTATATCTAGATATATTGTGAAAGAGTGTAGGTCCGCTATGCTTAATAGAGACATGGACCTGTCTAGATTGATGATACATTCTCAGCAGATTGAGGCAGACAAGGTAAAAGAAAGAGAAAGAGTGAGAGGGAATAAGATAGTTAGATCAGTGCAGCAGACGTACCTCTCGATAGAGAGATAGAATTTAGGATTGATCTTCTTCCTGATACGCAGCCTATTTTTATTCCTCCATATCATATGGCCCCTGTTGAACTTAAGGAGTTGAAATAACAAGTCAGAGATCTTCTAGATAAGGGTTTCACAAGGCCCAGTATGTCTTTATAGGGCACTCTCATTCTATTCATTCAAAATAAAGATGGTTCATTGCACATGTACATTGACTATCGTCAGCTCAACAAGGTCACAGTGAAGAACAACTACCCTCTTCCCAGGATTGATGACTTTTTTTATCTGCTGTAAGGTGCCAGTTATTTCTCAAAAATAGATTTTAGATCCGACTGTTACCAACTTAAAGTCAGAAAGTGTGATATTCTAAAGAAAGCTTTCTGCGCCCGTTATGGTCATTTTGAATTCCTAGTCATGTCCTTCAGGCTAAAAAATGCCCCAACAGTTTTTATGGAACTTATGTATCGGGAGTTCAGACAGTACCTGGATATATTTGTTATTGTATTCATATATGATATTCTTGTGTACTCCCAAAATGAAAACGACCATGCAGATCATCTTTGAATTGTCTTGTAGACCCTTAGAGATCAACAGTTGTTAGAAAAATTTAGCAAGTGTGAATTTTGGCTAAGTTCAGTTGCCTTCCTCGGTCATATTATTTCTTTTGAAAGTATTCGAGTTGTTCCTAAAAAGGTAGAAGCTATGGAAAATTATCCTAGACCTATCTCTCCATCTGATATTAGGTGTTTCTTTGGCCTAGACGGTTACTACCATTGTTTTGTGGAAGATTTCTCTTCCATCTGGGGCTTTTCATTCTCCCCCTAGGATCATTCATCGTCGAATGATGAAATAAGGCATCAATTAGCATGATTTAACACATAACACAACTGCACTTATCTTTAATAAAGACAAGAAACAAAGATATTAAGGAATATAATACCTCAAGCGTGATTATCCAAGGCGGAAAACAAAAATGGATACTTGGACTTCATGTCCTCTCTTACTTCCCAAGTAGCTTCTTCAACCTCATGGTTCCTCCATAGAACCTTCACCGAAGCCACATTCTTAGGCCTCTAATATTGGACTTGTCTATCTAAAATCTTAATCGGGGCTTCCTCATAAGACAAAGAGTCTGAAACTCCACCACTTTAAAAAGGAGCAACCAAAATGAAGGATCACCCATGCACTTATTCAACATCAAAACATGAAACATCAGATGAATGGAACCCAAAATAAGAGGCAATTATATGCCTCATTGCCCACTCGCCTTAAAATACGATATGGACAACTAAAATGGGTTATGACCTTTCCGTTCTTTCAAAAACAAATCACTCCCTTCATGGAAGACACTTTTAAGAATACCAAATCATCCACATCAAACTCCAAGTCTCTTTGACTCACATCTGCATAGGACATTTTGTGACTTTTGGCAGTCTTAAATCTATCACAAATAACCTTCATATTTTTTATTTCTTTGTGAACTAAATTGGGACCAATTTACCTTATATCGCCAACTTTGAACCACCAAATATAAACCCTCCTGGGTTTCTGTCTCTTAGAAAATTTCCTAGATTTTTCATCTCTGGAAAAGATCAGTCTAGGGGAAATGATTGGTACACTGAGATACATGTAACACCCTATATTTTTTGCTAGAGTTTAGACCATCATTACTACGTATATAGACCCAAACTAAATTATTATTGTAATGCTCCGCATTTTGGCCTACAATATAGACCACAATTTTGATGCGTTGATAATGTCAAAACAATAAATCCTATGCCAATATGGCATGTTAATTATTTATGTAGTATGTGAATCCATTCAACCTTGAATTTATACCATAGAGGCGTTTTAACTCAAGGACAAGTTGAAACTATTTTGATCGATTAAGTTTTAATGGATGATGTAATTTGTATCTGCTTCTATTAACCATAACTCTCTGTATATGTCGAATGAGAGAGCCTAATATTTGTAAAATGATAGGTTTTCGAGTTAGCTTTCCAACGATATGAATTTTTCTTAAATCTGGCACCTGAGCAAGAAGTTATGGTCTTTCAAAGTAATATGCGTTGCCTAACCAATCAGACATTGCCACTGGAAAGCATAGGCGGTGCCTATGTAAACATAGTTGATAGCCTAGGTGGCACCTATGTAAATATAGGAGATAGCATAGGTGGCGCCTATGTAAACATAGGCGATAGCATAGGTGACGCCTATGTAAAGGTTTCAAGTGACTTAAACACTTCATTTTTGCGGCAAAATGGTCCTTTCCACCCTTACTTAGCCCTAAACACGAAATTCAGTTCCAAAGACCCCAAAATACACCTTCATTCATCAAAAGTTCTCAAGGACTCCTCTTAGTATTTTAAAATTAAAACCTTAATAACTAATGATTCAACTAAGGGTTTTTAAAACAAATTGAAGATTTGAAATCCCCGCAACGTAGGCTTCAAGAAGCCCCTATCGTATTCGCATAAAGAGGTACGTGGGGTTATCTCAAAAATCTCATGGGCTTAAAAATTCATGTTTTAAAAATAGGGGTTTTGAAATTATGAATATAAACATGTTTCATGCATCTTTACGATATTGATTTAGTCTTTAGGCCTAATTCTGAAGTGATTTGATATATTATATATGCATATGCTTGTGATTCAAAAGATGTTAACTTGAGAGCATGAATTATATGAAATCCCTCTCTTGATATGAAATTTTTTGAAATTTTCATATGATGCGATTTGTTTGAAATCATCTTGACAAGCATGACATACACTATTTTTGAAAGTGGATACGATTTTTGACTTGCAAGGAGAGGGTTATTATGTTGAAATATGATGAATATAATAGTTGCATGGAAAAATGATGTGATATTAATGGCTTGCAAGTTTGGTCTGACAATACCCTATAGAATATGATATGTGATTGAATTAGATGAAATTTGAATACATTGATTTTACATGAGATAGGTGGATGCCCGAAGAAGGCATTTGAGTGTAAGGGCTCATCGCTAGAAACCATGTTTGTCGACATTAGAACTTGGTAACATGGTTTGTGAGCTTTTGTACCTGACTTTATGTCATTCCCAAATTAGGACTATGGTTAGGAGCCCTACTTTGTGATCTTATGCACTACCATTGGGTCGAGACACCCTGCTGTGTGTTTTTGTGTGTATTTCGATCACTTATACTGTAATCTCGATGGCAATCTATGTTTGACAGTTGGTGTAAATATGATATGTAGGGTATTCCACCTAGCTTAGCTGCATTACATTGTTATTGAAAACAATTACATTACGCCCATGTGTTTTTAAATGATTTGATATAAAACTACTTTATAATGGATCTCAACTATATTTTGTAAAAATATTATGTCTTGTTTTGATATCTGTGCGTACCATTACTTTAGTATTGACCCCCTTCCCTTCCAGGTTCGAAGGCACAGTCTAGGGGTCCAGAAAATCAATAGATTTCCTCAGACAGATTTGCAGAGTCACTTGGTGAGCCTTTTATATTTTGGAAGGCTTGATATCTGGAAGTTTTATTTATCATTTATTAGTTTTGGGTCTACTGAGGCCTTGTCCCAATTTTTAAATAGATATTTATTTCAGTCATGTAGTAGAGATTTCGCAGACGTTATAGAGATATTGTGTTGAGATTGTGGGACATTATTCCCCATTATTGCTTTCGTATGATGCCTGCCCATATTTCCATAATATTGTTTATCTTCTATATTTTTTTAATCATAGGAATTATGTGCATGAGTACTAGACAGATAGGGGTGTTTCGGGCCTTTATGGTTCGGGATACTCATCACGGCCAGGGCTCCTATTCAGGTTATGACAAACTTTGTATCAAAGCATAGTTCATGGTACCAGGATGTCTATGAAATAGCATTGGCAGAGAATTTTTTATGGGTGTGTAGCGCACCACACTAATAAGCAGGAGGATACTAGGCATTTAGGAATATCTCTATTTCTTCGTATTCTAGTCTGTGCAATAGAGTCGGAATATTCCCTTTTCATGCTCTAATTCATTCTATGGTGTCGCCCATATGAAAGTAAAGTCATCCCAAGTTCTTTCCTTACTTTGATGTTCTCAGACATGTCCTATTGTTGGGCTGAGTCAAGTGCAAAAAGTTTTGAATTTACATGATATAGTCCTTCCCGATTGAGTCCTATAAGATTTTAAAAATAATGGTGCAAAGACTCGATAGGAGTATGTTAGTGATCAATATGTGTTGATTCTGATGTAAATATTGATCCTGATAGAATCGTACATTCCATCTTAAGGTATTAAGTGTATCTAGTTACTCTTAAAATCTTGTTATAGATATAAACAATGTATAGAAGAATGTTCGAACTGTATTTCTACCTGAATAGTAGCATAAGTTAAAGTGTTGTTTTCATAACCTATTGGTAGTGATATTGGACCAAGACGTTGGTGATGTAAAGTCACAAAGTTAGAAGTCAGAGTAAGAGTGATTTTGTGTAAATGAATATTTTAGTTGAATAACCAATGTTTAAGGATGATTTACCCCTTTATAGTGATAAACTAATATGGTAGCTAGCAGCGTGTGTGGATGGTATGGTAGTCCATAGAGGAAGTGTTTTACTCAGATTTTTATTTATACCAAATAATATGTATATTCTTAGACCATTAAATATTATGTGTCAATTTTCTATCCCTTGTAATATGTAATCTCATTTTCTTGTTTGAAATACAAAACCAAAGTCTAGTGAAGCCGTGTGAGGCTTGTTTTGATTCACTAGAAACTTATTGTCCAACTTGTTGTTCTTTCATTTCTATAACATATGTATGGCTAAATCTGTTTGCATGAGATTGAGTTAGTAAAGATGTAATTCGTCCTTGTGAGTTAGTTTAGTATAAGGTAGAGAAGGAGTTATTAGTCAGGCTGATTTATTGGTTTATTGAATGTGAAAATGGCTATATTAGCGAGTAAGTTACGATTATAGACTCATTGTTATTTGAGGAATTTGAAGGATGTCTAAATGTATGATTGAGTGAGTGAGTATGAGCTGTGAAATTTGTATAAGTAGAAAAGATTATATGGGGTTATAATATAAGATTAAGGTTGATCATGTCTATTATGTGACCTTACCCCTTGACCTTCTTTTGTTGGTAGTTTTAAACTAGTACTACTTATGAGAAGGTATGTAGCAGATTTTGAAATATTTAGGATCGAATATTCTAATCTGATGGATCAGTATATTATGTTGCACTCGTCATTGGTGGTAGATGATTGATGCTAGACCGTTGTCTTGAATTTAATATTGGATGTAGATGTAAGAATAGTGGCATGAGATTAATGATGTATGTTTGTGGGAATAAATATTAGTAGGCTTGATGTGTTGAAATAGTACATGCTAATGAGTTATCATTAGAAAGACCGTAATGTCAAGGTCGATTATTGTTGTTATGAAGTTCTAGTGTACTAGTATTTCTTGATGTTTATTTCATGGTTTACAAGTGAGAATCATGCGTAAGGTTGGGTTGTAAAATCATGTTTAACACTAGACATTAAGTTTGAACAGTTGAAGTTCCTAAAGGTGGATATGATTATTTCTTGATCAATGATGTTAGTTTTATGAAAGTGATCTAATAGGTTTGAAACGGTGTATGAAATGTCTTAATTTTAAATTGATTTGTAATGAAGTATAATGTTGTAGGTATGGTGTAGAAGTATGGCAAGGTGATATGTGGTTGCGGCATATTTTACTAAGACTATTACATAATTTGTGTGGCTAGTGCTACCATTGAATTGTTAAGTGGAGAAAGACTAGTTAGATGGTATATGGTGATCTAAATAGCCATGTTAAGTGTTAGAATCTAAGTTTGAGTTTTGAAGGTTGAATCAATAGAAATAAGTATTCGTGGCTTTGGAAAGATAAAGTGTATCCCAGAAGGTAGTCATTCGGGTTAAGTCTACGATATGCATGTATTATCATTTTTGTTCTTTCAGACCGTAGAGTGCAATAAGTGTAGTTCAGTTAGAATATGGTAAGGGATCTCCCAAACACTGGATGATTACTTGAAGCTAAGGGGGAGATGATAGAACGAATGACTAAATAAGGCTCTCAGATTCTAGTTGTAATCCAATATGGTTTAGAACATCAAAAAGTGAAGGTGAATCTTAACCCATTCCTATCTCAGTATTTTTCAGTGATCCCAATACATACTCATGCGTTACATGTCATTTAGATAATCGTAGTTCATGATCATGCTTGTGATGGAGAATCATAGACTCTTCCAGTTCTAAAATGAAGAGTTCCAGTTCATTCAGTAGTTAGAATTACACTCCATCTATTATAAACTCCAAATTGAGGTCATGCAGCTCATGAAATATATGCTTGCGCCTTATAGTATGCTCAGTCTCCATAACCTATGTTTTACGCCAAATGATTGGTGAGATTCAGCTTATAGACATGAATACTCTAAATTTAGAGTGCGTTGATAAATCCCAAATGTTGATTTGCTATTCCTCATGCCTCAGTTAAGTGTTAAGTTTCATATAATACCCTTCTATGCTTCAAAATCTTATGTTTTAGGCTTTTCTGACTCTTTCTTATGTGAGGATGGTTGTGAGGAGTGGATGTTTTCCTGTTGATAAAAAGCATAGTATGCTTGTTTTAGATAGAGCTTTAAGTATTAAGTAAGTTTGGGTCCAAATCTTTGATATATGTGATGGTTAGTGAGAATTTCTGTGTGCATGTTCTTGGGGTAGCACGTGGGATTTATATTGATAGTGGTTAAAAGAATATGTGAAGTATGTCCTTATGGATGTTTGCCTTGGAGGTCTCATGGTTATAAAGATAGGCTTGAATGACATGTTGGGATTTAAGTGGAGTGAAATAATATGCTCTAGTAAATCCATAGTAAGAGTTCAGAGCTGGTCATTAAAGTGGTGAGGCACGTTATGATTAGGGTGTGATCTCTAAAGAGGATACAGAAGATTGAATCATATGGTTTATACTAGTATCATGGTGTGGCATGTTGTATTTTGTGATTTAAAATTTGGCCTGATCACCGTGAAAGGATTTAAGCTACTTTAGACACTAGTAGAAAGATTTATATGGATTATAACTTGAATGAATGAGTATGCTAATTAAGGAGAATAGTAAGCTAAGGGATACTCAAGAAGTGTGTGAAGCTTGAAAGTAAGAAGTCGCATTGACTAAGGCCTGGTAAATCTATCCTGATTTATGAGTTATATGTCTATATTCAAGACTATAGAGTAGAGTAAATGTTGTGATTTCCTCAGTTGGATGTCTCGTGTAATCCATACCAAAAGATTCGTGGCTCCCTATTACTACTAGAACTTCTTTAGAGAAAGTATTGCAAAGATACTCCAGATTGAGTATGAGTTTCTAGTATAGTTCAGTCTATGTGACCAGCAAATTAGTTTAGCAGTCAAATTCGTATGACTTGTTTTCTCGTCTTTTTATTTAATCATGTTACCAAAAAATCTCAGATATGTTACTATTCCAAGATAGAGTATACTAGTATTTGCGAGTACAGCTCAATTCATGCATCATGTACTAGATTAAGATTCTAGATGTTCAGTTATGATTAAATTTGTAGGTGCCTAGTGCATCGCCTCAGCTTTTTGAGCATCTTAGTGAATTGAACATTCATAGAGGGACATAGGGTCCCAAGGGGGAGATACCCCCATTTTTAAAACATGAATTTTTAAGCCTATGAGATTTTTGAGATAACCCCACGTACCTCTATATGAGAATAAGATAGGTGCTTCTTGAAGCCTACGTTGAGGGATTCCAAATCTTCAATGTATTTTGAAAACCCATGATTGAATCTTTAGTCATTGGGGTTTTTATTTGGAAAACCTAAGGGGAATCCTTGAGCAATTTGGATGAATGAAGGTGTATTTTGGGGTCTTTGGAACTGAATTTTGTGTTTAGGGCTAAGTAAGGGTGGAAAAGGACCATTTTTCCCCAAAAAAGGAGTGTTTATGTCACTTGAAACCATTACATAGGCGCCGCCTGTGCTATCGCCTATGATTACATAGGCACCGCCTATGCTATCTCTTATGTTTACATAGGCACCGCCTAGGCTATCGCCTATGCTATCTCCTATGCTTTCTAGTGGTCATGTGTGATTGGTTAGGCGACACATATTACTATGAAAGGCCATAACTTCTTACTCGTGTGCTGGATTTTAGCAAAATTGGTATCGAGAGCATGAATTATATGAAACCCCTCTCTTGATATGAAATTATTTGAAATTCTCATATGATGTGAGTTGTTTGAAATCATCTTGACAAGAATTACATGAACTATTTTTGAAAGTGGATATGATTTTCGACTTGCAAGGAGAGGGTTATTATGTTGAAATATAATGAATATAATGATTGTATGAAAGAATGATGTGATATTGATGGCTTGCAAGTCGGGTATGACTTTACCCTATAGAATATGATATGTGATTGAATCAGATGAAATTTAAATGGATTGATTTTACATGAGATAGGTGGATGCCCGATGAATGCGTTTGAGTGTAAGATCTCATCGTTGGAAATCGTGTTTGCCGACATGGGAACTTGGTACCATTTTTTGTGATCTTGCACACCTGACTTTATGTAATTCCCAAATTGAAGCTATGGTAACGAGCCCTGTTTTGTGATCTTATGAACTATCATTGGGTAGAGACACCCTTCTGTGTGATCTTGTGTGTCTTCCCCTAACTTATACTCTAATCATGACAGCAACCAAGGTTTGACAGTTGGTGTAAATGTGATAGGTAGGGTATTCCGCCTAACTCAACTGCATTGCATTATTGTTGAAAACAATTACATTACGCCCATGTGTTTTCAAATGATTTGATATGAAACTACTTTATAATGGCTCTCAACTATATTTTGTAAGAATATTATGGTTTTTTTGATATCTCTGCATACCAGTACTTTTGTATTGACCCCCTTCCCTCCCAGATTTGGAGGCACAGTCTAGGGGTCCAGAAAATCAGTAAATTTCCTCAGACAGATTCATAAAGTCACTTGGTAAGCCTTCTATATTTTGGAAGGCCTGATATCTGGCAGTTTCATTTATTATTTATTACTTTTGGGTCTACTGGGGGCCTTGTCCCAGTTTTTAGGTAGATATTTGTTTCAGTCATGTAGTAGAGATTTCACAGATGTTATAGAGATGTTGTGTTGAGATTATGGGACATTATTCCCCATTATTGCTTTCATATGATTCCTGACCATGTTTTCGTAATATTGTTTATCTTCCGCATTTTTTTATCATATGAATTATGTGCATGACTACTAGACAGATAGGGGTGTTTCATGCCTTTATGGTTCGGGATACTCGTCATGGCTAGGGCCCCGGTTTGGGTCGTGAAAATACAAGTGGTATAGGTTAGTCATATACTGACCAGCGTTGGTTGATGGGTTTGATTTGGAGTTTGGAATTGGAGTGATTTCCTTGGTACTAGTCGTATGGATAGATAGGGGTTGCTGGTAACCTTACTTAATCTTAAACATGGTAACTAATGTGACCCAAACTTTGGAATTTGTCGGATGGGCACCTCAAACTCTCACGAACTGAAGGTCGCCCCAAAAACCCAATCTAATCATCTCAACATACCATAGAAGTCGCAAGTGACCCAACTCACAAATCATAATACTGGGAGTAATAACATAAGTCAACATTATATTTATTATAACAACTAGACCCAAGTTCGTAGTTTTTCATAACAAATCTATACAAGACCTATTTCAATAAAAGTATATGTTGGAACAAGCACCCGACTATAGCCAAATCAACTATTAAAGAGACTAAGTTTAAAGATAAGTACTATGAGATAAATGTCTTCTAGATGTAAGTAAGCTCACCCTTCAAGTCAATGCATGAAGCACTTTTATCTATATGTCACTTCACGGGAAAAGAAGAAGATGATTCAACACCTACGTCACGTGGGAAAGTAGCGTATGGAGACAGTAGCGGTTGGAACGATAGCATATAACTCAAGGATAAGTTATAAAATAACATCATCATTCAATATCAATTTAATATATCATATTTCATCTCATTCATACACTTATCTATACATATAGATATATTATATTATTATCAAGATTGATATCAAGGCTCATCATCATTCTCAAGAATTCATTCATTAGACATGAAACGGAGGTTAAACACCTCCCACACTCATTGATTCATTATTCTCAATATGATAAGGACTTAAACTATAATCACTTTATCATCAGATAAGGGACTTCACCCGTGCACACACATTAATTAGCCAAGGACTTTAACCACTTTAACTATTATTCAAACTAGGGAATTTACCCATACACATTCATCATTCAACAAAGGACTTTAACCCACACACATTCATTATTCAACAAGGGACTTTAACCCCCCCCCCCCCCACATTCATCTAGGCAAGGGACTTTAACCTCATGCTCTTTTGTTAGACAAGGGACTCTAACCCATACTATATGTGGACTTTACCTCAAGCCTCTTCATGAGGTGAGGTTCTTTGGCATCAAGGGCTCTTCTTATGCAACAAACTTTACCTTGCATTTTCATTGAAAGAGGGACTTTAACTCAAAGATAAATCATGAGAAAGGGACATTAACCTCAAGCCCTCACCAAAATCAGTAGTTGACATTTAGGACTTTACCCTCTTGTGTATGCATCAATGTATATTCAACACATCACTTAGGGAGTTTAACCATTTAGCCAATTCAATCACACTATAAGACCTGATGGTCCTTATGGGATCCTTAATTACTCAACCATTTCAATAAGACAGTGCCTTCATTCTATTTATCACACAATTCATTTTATGGTCCTCAAGACATTCAAATATAACTACATTTTGATAGCATTATCATGCCAAACTTTAGTTCAATGCACTATTCAAGTTCCTTTTCATATTAAGGGACTTCAACCTTTTTTTATTGGTTATTAGCTTTATAAGGTTATCATAAAACTATAAATAGATTATAAAACCTTTAACAACATCATTACCAGGTATTTATACTTACTAGGACATTGCCCTAGCTTAATATATCATCATCATGAATATAATCATTTAACTTAGATATTTTCACAAACACCTGTTGTGAATACTTATAACAAGGTCATTTCATGGTAGATATCATCAATACTAGGATTAATCAAGACCCTCATGTTAACAACATACATCAATCATCTAGATATACATTCTACAATCAATAACATATATTAACACAAGTACTAACAAGAATCATCATTATTCATTATTAGGTAGCAAAACTCTTTTTCATTTGATTCAAAACCACCATGTATAGTTACTAATCCAAGTGTGAAATACATAGGTTTAAAGTTATTCAAAGATGGTAAGAGATACATTCATTATTTAAATTAAATCACTAATAAACTTGAACTCTTCCTCTTGCCACAAGATGAACACCTCTAAACCCTAGCTTCCAATCTATTCCAAGAACCTTTTTGAGTGTTTAGAATGATTTAGTCTTGCAAATGAAGACTTGTAAGGCTAACCTAAGTTATACATGTCTAGTAATTAGGGTTTTAGGCAAGTTAAATAACAAAAAGGTACTAGGTTAAATGCTATAAAGAACACACGTGCAGGGGTACAATTTCCCTTCACGGTTCTTGTGGCAATTGTAACTTAAGGTACGAGTCATATGCTAAATCATACCCTAGTCTTACCCTATGTAAACCACACTATTTAGGGTATTACTAGTCACCTTTAATCCATATCCTAAGGGTATGAATTTTTACCTAACTCATATAGACCACCCATAACTAAAATAGTCCACTTTAAGTTAGGTTTCACTCTATATGGTTGGGCAGCTTACGATTCGTAAGCTTGGTTAAAACCAACGGGTGGGCTTGTCATATGGTGCAAATTATTCTAGCCTAAAATACTGTATAGGGTATGAATTTTTACCTAACTCATATAGACCACCCATAACGAAAATAGTCCACTTTAAGTTAGGTTTCACTCTATATGGTTGGGCAGCTTACGATTCGTAAGCTTGGTTAAAACCAACGGGTGGCCTTGTCATATGGTGCAAATTATTCTAGCCTAACATACTGTATAGGGTATGAAAATATAGGTCATGGTGTGTATGAGTCATGACCTAGGGTATGACATAAGTACCCCCAACTATATCCACTCCGAATACTTCAAGAGGTTGTTTCCTTCTTCAAGGATTCAAGTCTAAGTGTTCCAATTCTTTAACACATGAATAGGAAAGTAAATATACAAGTTAAAACCTTTATATTCACCTAAGATATCCTTACATAAGTTAGAAATAATAGACAAAAAGGGCACAACATAACACACATATCATGATCATTGCTATTCAACTAAAATTTTCGCAAGGTCACATTCTTGGGTGCTTCAATAAATTAAGTTGAATATAATTATGAGTGACTCATTAAAAGACATAATCCAGGGTACAAGTCGTATAATGGACTCGTATAGTGGATAGTATTCAATCCTCTTCAAATTTTGTTCTGCCATGGGTACAGGTCAAAGATACTAGTCTTGTATTTAGATACAATATGGTTTAGGTTTATTCATACCTTGGATAGTGTTGGGTCGAAGGGAGATAGCCTTGGATATGAGTGGTGGGTACCACCTATATGAGAAGGTACAATTAGTATGGATAATCATACCCACCTAATGGAAATTTTTGGTGTTTAAGTGAGGGTAATTTAGATATTTCCACACTTGAACTAATAAGTCCCCAAGACTTATATTCATATTAGGAGGTTATTTGCCTAATTATTCTATTCATTAGAGCTTAGAAACTTCTCTTAACATCTCTACAATTCTCTTTAAGGCTAGGGTTTCATCTTGGCAATTAATTTGTGGCTATTGTTGGTTATTTCTCTCTATCATTTTGTTCGTTTAAGGCATGTTTTCTTCCCTCATTGTTATCTCCAACTAACGGCATGGTTTTATATAGTGCTTTTATGATTTGATTATTGCATAACTTTGGGTTTGCGAATATAATTTTGGGGTTTCGGTTATAAGTGCTTAGTTATTTTTTCCCATGTTTTAATTATGTTTCTACATACTCTATTGGTGGTTTGGATAATTGTATTGCATGGTAAAGGTTATAGATAATTGAAATTAGTTTTGGAAATACTATGCCCTCAATGCATTTGGTAAAATGCCTATAACAATGTTTTCACTATAATATTGGGTTTTTAATGGAAATTTTGCTTGGTTTAAACTTGGTAATGGAACCCTAAATGTATAAATGGTTGAAAATGGTAAAAATACAATGATTTTAATTTTAACAATCATTCTTGTGGGGTACATGAAAATCTCCCAAGTAAACATGTTTTTTTAACAAATTCTTTGGTATAAGGTATTCCCTTAAGCTAATGATGGAATACTTGTGGGGTACATGGTATTCCTCTAAGATAACTTTAAAATGTGATATATGGTTACATGAGACTCCCTTGATCTCTAAAAGAATTAGCTAGGGATAATACTTGCAAGTTATAGTCGATATAACGATACAAGTAGTAATAGCCTTGGTTTATAAAAATAAAATATTGGTCTGGTTGGAAAATGGTTTTAATTGAGAAATAATGGTTAGGTGTAAATGATAACCGTAAAGGTAAGAGTTCAATGTATGAACACTGGAAAGCATATTTGCCAACATAAAGGGTGGGTCATAGAAATACTTTTATGATACTATGAGGTATGTGGGAATCCTCTAAGTACATTGTACATATGTATCATAAAGAGTGAGGGTATTTAGGAATCCCTTTCTCTTATTGTATCTCTAGTTTATGTGGCTACACGCATCGAGGCCCATTTAAGGGGTTACACTGGACCTATATATCCCATGGGTGGTTAAGGATGGTTAAGATACACATACCCAGGTTAATGTTTTCAAATGGATGCTAAACTCGGTTCCCTTTCTCAACATGGTTATATATATATATGTATATGTATTGTCTATATGCATATGGATAGGTTTTCTTGGTCTTATTAAATGACATTATTTTATTCTTATACTGAGTTCATGTTAGCGTTCACCCACTAACCCATCTTTAGGCGATTGTATCCCCACGTGATGTAGGAGTCCACCATTTTACTCCTCCTGCTTAGCATTTCAACATTTGAGGTCACCTTTTAGATTAAAGTGGTGAGAATTCATCTTTTTGAAAGGCTCAATTTCATGGATGTTATTGCATACTTTGGTTTATTTATGAATATTAGTTTTATCTATAGTTGGGGCCATGTCCTAACCGAATTTTTGTATTCTTAGGGTTAGAGGATTTTTTGGACTACTATGTATTGGCATGGGTGGGATTTGTATTTATGTCAGTCTTAGAATTGGTATTGGGATTAGATTTAACACCAGTTGATGGGATTATGGTTTGTTCCATCATTTTATGTTATGTTATGGAACTTGGTTTGGTTATTATATAGTTGATTGGTTTATGGTTATGGTTTGGTTAGTTTTGCTATTGGTTGGGTTCGGACGATTGGACTCAGTTAGTCCTATCTCAAATATAAACCTATCCCAAAGTCTTGATATGGACTGTTATGCTATCTTGTTATATGTTTGAAAGTCAACCAGCTCAGGGTTGGCAACTAGAGGTTGGGTTGGGTAACAAGGTTGGTCTCCAGTCCTAATTGAACATAGGATGCCTATTACGACAAGTACTATGTCAGGTCGTGTTAAGTTGGTATTAGAGCTTTAGGTTCATGGTAAATTAGTATTACACAAAGACATGTCTAGTAGAGTTTCTATTAGGGGTGTGTAGCATACCAAATTCATAAGAGAAAGGATACAAGGCATTTACGAATGTTTTACTGTCTTGGTATTATATTTTTATACATATAGTCTAAGTCCTAAAATTTTCTCTTATCCTTGTTTTTTCACTTTTTAGATCATGCCTCATCGATTTGGAACACAAGGAAATCCTTTTTCTCTATCTGGGGATAATATTTATAGAGTACTCTCTACACCTAGAGTTCACACTCATCTTAGGGTCTGATCTGTGATTGTTCTGGAGTTCCCCTGTTGCTAGTAGTCCATCTCAAGGTGTGGTGACTAATGAAGAATTTTTCCAGTCAATTTATACTATTGTTCAGTTAGTTGCTGCTCAGGCTGAGTGGGATGCATCTAGCATTTTATCTACTGAGGCCACAAGGGTTGGCTAGTTCATGAAAGTAAATCTTCCTAATTTTATTGGAGTGAAGGTCAAGGAGGATCCTCATGTTTTGTTGGATGAAATGGAGAGAACATTAAGAGTAATAAAGCCCACAAATATGGAAGGTGTAAACTTCAAACCTTATCAGCTCAAGGATGTTTCGTATAAATGGTATAAGGAGTGGGATAGAGATAGAGGTAATGTGGAGGAGTTGTCCTTATGAAAGGCCTTTTCCAATACTTTTGTGGATCACTTCTTTCCTCAAGAGCTGAATGTAGTGAAGACAGACAATTTTATGAATCTTAAGTAGGCAAGAATGTCTGTCAAGGAATATGCCTTGAACTTTCATCAGCTATCAAGGTATGCTCCGAACTTGGTGTATGATATGATAGTAAGGATAAAAAAGTTTACGTCTGGGCTATCTCGAGGTTTGATCCGTGAAAGCAAAACTTCTCTGCTGATTAAGGATATAGATATTTTGAGGTTGATTTTCCACATAAAACAAATGGAGAATTAAAAGAGGAAACATACAGAGTTTGGAGAAAGTAAGGGTACAAGAAGCAGGTTCTTTGATAAGGGTGGTGTTCAGCAGCAGAGTGGTTAGGATGGTGGAAAATGGCTAAATAAGAAGTGGGGGAGTTATGTTTCCTCTTCTACTTCAAGTGCTCCTTACCCAAAATAGTTAGGTGATAAGCGTTAGTAAGGTGGTGATAATTATCGAGCATAAGGTGCCCAATCCTCAGCGAATGGGGAACAATTAGATTCTTCATACCCTTATTGTCGATTCTTTGGTTGTCTTCAACAACGATATTATGATGAGGAGAGGAAAAAGTATGCTTAGAAATTATTTGGTTGGTAAGGATGCTTTGGGAATGATCAAAGCTCCAGTTGCTTCATCTTATTTTCCTGTGCCTTGTGGTGCCACTTCTGCATCTACTCTTATTTCTTGTAATATCATATGCCAAAATAGGTTGTATGCATGCTCTTTCATCTCAGTAGGATTCTGAGGCATCACCTAATGTCATTACTAATACATTATAACTCTTTTCTCATGACATGTATTGTCTATTTAATCCTGGGTCTACTCTATCCTATGTGACCCCTTACGTAGCCTTATGTTTTAGTTTTGATCCTAAGATTATTTTGGATGATTTTTCTATTTCTTCCTTGATAAGTGACTTAATTATTTCTAAGAGAGTCTATAAGGGGTTTGTGCATCTATTAGTAGTAGGCAAACCTTGGTAGATCAATTTACACTGGATCATGGTGGATCCATAGAAGGTGGTTATAGTTAAAAGGTGGTCTAGACCCACGACCCCAAATGAAATTTTGAGCTTTTTGGATTTGGTTGGGTATTATAGGTGGTTTGTGGAGAGGTTTTCATCGATAGCTTCTCCTTTGACTAAGTTAACTCAGAAGAAGGTAAAGTTTTCTTACTCGGATGTGTGTGAAGAGAGTTTTGAGAAGCTTAAGGATAAGCTAACTTCGGCTCAAGTATTGACATTGGCTTAAACTAATAAGGGGTTTGTGGTTTACTGTGATGCATCTAGGGTGGGACTTGGTTGTATTTAGATGCATCACGGAAAGGTGATTACCTATGCTTCCAGGCAATTAAAGGTGCATGAGAGAAATTATCCTACTTATAATATTGAGCTTTTAGCTGTGGTTTTTTCTCTAAAAATATGGCTGCATTATTTGAATGGAGTGCACGTAGATATTTTTTGTTATCATAAAAGTCTACAGTATGTATTCACTCAAATAAAGCTTAATCTCAGTCAAAGGAGATGGTTGGAGCTTCTCAAGGACTCTTTACTATCACTCAGGTAAAGCTAACATAGTTGTTTATGCTCTTAAAAGGTTTTCCTTAGGGAGTTCATCTCACGTGGAGAAAGGAAAAAGGGAATTGGTGTAGGATATTCACTATTTCACCAATCTCAGAGTTCATCTCTTGGACTCCAAGGATGGTGGTATGATGGTTCAGGAAGTGGTTAGGTCGTCTCTTAGTATAAAGATCAAGAAGAAGCAAGTGCTAGATCCTGTCTTGATGAAAATCAAGAGTAATATTAGTGGGAAAAAGGTAGTGGTATTCAAGATCAGTGTTGATGGTACTTTTAAATACAAAGGCAGGTTCTGTGTTCCTGATGTCAATGATTTCCGACAAAGGGTTTTGGCAGAGGTGCATGAACCACGCTATATTTTCATCCCAGTTTGACTAAGATTTATCATAATCTCAAGGAGATATATTGGTGGAATGGTATGAAAAGTGATGTGGCTGATTTTGTAGCCAAGTGGATGGTGTGCCAATAAGTCAAAATTGAGCACATGAGGCCTGGAGCTTATGTCAAGAAATTGATTTGCCCAAATAGAAATAGGAGGTAATTAATATGGATTTCATTACCAGTCTTACCCGGTCTCAAAACTAATTTGATTCAATTTGGGTCATCGTGAATAGGATGATGAAGTCTGCTTATTTCTTACCAGTACTGCTTACTTCTTACCAGTAAGGACTACCTTTTGGCAGAGGATTATGCAAAGTTGTATCTTCAAAAAAATGTGAAGCTACATTGGGTACCTATTTTGATTATCTCTAATTATCGTGCATAATTTTTATCTCAATTCTGACAATTTTTTCAATAGGGATTAGGTGCTAAGGTAAGTCTGAGTACTGCTCTTCACCCTAAGATGGATGGGAAAGAAGAAAGGACTATTCAGACATTTGAGGATATGCTTCAGGCATATGATTGACTATTGTGGAAATTGGATTTAGCATTTACCTTTGTTAGAGTTTACGTACAATAGTAGTAATCATTCTAGTATTGGTATGGCCCTTTTTGAGTCATTGCATTGTAGGAGATGTAGATCTCCTATTTGTTGGTTTGAGCTTTGTGAGATGGACATGTTTTGTCCGGATTTGGTTCATCAAGCTATAGAAAAATTGAAGGTGATCCGGGATAGGCTTAAGGCTGCCCAAAGTCACCGAAATTCCTATGCGGATGTTAGACATAGAGACTTGGGATTTGAGGTTTCCTGATCTTAGGTGGTTTTGTACACTTTAAGGTCATTATTCTAGCTTATTTCACCTTATTTAGAGAGTAACTTGAGTTCTTAACGTTTTCATATTAGTATAAATAAGCATTTAAGTGATAATGTGTGTAATTACAAGGTGCAAAGTGTATTTCAAACAAGTTCGGGTTTAATTGGACCATTGAGAGTTCTATTGCAGAAACTAGTGTTACTAGCTTAAGCTAGGTGCTTGTCTAGTCTCTTTTGCTCGATTCTATTGTGTTTAATGTGTTCCAAATGGTTTTAATGGTGTTATTATCTTTGTAACAACTTTTTGGTAGTATACAAAGTTCAAGTGAGTCAAGTAAAGAGTCGAAATATGAAGTAGAAGAACATGGAGATTAGCCTTGTCTTAGCTCGTATTTTCATTTGTCCTGATGTATATTGTGTTGTTTAACCCTCTAATTCGTGTTGTGTGTTCTTTTAGGATCCTTTGTCTGCTTAATATGATGATATATAGATTTTTTTAAGAATGGAAAACCATGGGAAAGATACCACAAAGTCAAGGATGAAAGAAGGAACGACCAACACTTAACCAAATTTCAAGATACAATTTCTAGTAATGTGTCGCGATAGTGGTGCCCAACCAGCCCTCGTGACGTGACCCTAGCATGAATTGAATAGCTAGTGCATCTCGACCCCTACTCAAGTTAATTGACCATCGTGGCCTGACCCCAACATCAAACATGACCATGAGTGCATTTTGAATCCTACATGGCTTGGGACTTGTTGTCTACTATAAATACATTTTTATAGTCATTTTTAATGATCTTGGAACTTATTGGATAATAAAAGAAGATGATACAACTTTAAATCTAAGTTTTTTATTTTTTAAATTAGTTCATTCATGTCCTTATTCGTTAATTACAATTTAGTGTTTACGATTATGACTATGCGTGGCTAAACACCCTCTTTCTGGGGTTTAAGCCAAGAAAGTGAGTACTATTATTTTGAGTTACATTTATTGGTTTGATTATCAAAGTTGGTTGTGTGCTAAATCTTATTTTAACTATTTTGAGGCTTGATCACCCTTAAAATACACCTATTGTAAACATTGTGAACTCGGGAGAGGGAATAGGGAGATAGAACGTGGGATTGAACAAAGTATAGTTCATCATCTTTTATGAAATAAGGAATACATATTAGTATTTAGGACAGGGATGTGCTTAGATGCCTTACTTGATTCAATGCAGGATGATATCTTAAGGAACTTAATTGGATTATTACATCCCCGCTCAATGATGTAGTTGTAGTGTCCATATTAGGTAATTAATTAGAGGTCGGGAGGCCATGATCATGTGATTAACCCTATGAATCGACAAGCAAGATAAGCAATTTATTAAATGAAATTCAAGGACATAGTATAATTGTTCTAGGTGATTCACCCCTGCATTTTACTCCTATTGATTATCCATGCTCTTTACTCTACACACTATTACTTTACTTACAGTTATAAATTACAAAATCTCTTTTTGGTTACTCTTACATCAAGTTAATCTAAACAGTGAAATAAAATAGAATTGTTATTTAACAAAGTTCATGTGGGAACGATGCTTGGCTTTCATTAGGCCACTTTACTACTTGATAGACCACACACACTTGCGTGTGCTCCTGGGAGCTGTCACTTCCCATGAAGGGAGTAATAAGGTTTCAAAAAAAGAAAAAGCTCAATCCCTGATATGTTTGTCCTTATGCAATTTTGTGGAGGGTTGGCAACATTTCTTATGAATTGGAGTTGCCTTAAAGTTTGAGCTACATTCATCTGTATTTCATGTCTCTATATTAAGGAAGTGTCTTGGTGATCCTTTTTCCTTTGTTCCTTTAGATGGGTTAGGTATCTCAGATTCTCTGTCTTATGAAGAGGTCCCTATTGAGATACTGGATCGGCAGGTTCATAGGTTATGGACCAAGGATGTAGCCTTGGTTAAGGTTCTATGGCAAATCCACAATGTGGAAGAGGCTATGTAGGAAGAGTAAGAGGAAATGAAGTCCAAGTATCTGCAGTTGTTCTCTGCTCTGGATATTAGTGTGGAAGGTAGGTGTTCTTGAACACATCTTTATTTTCTGAGTTTGTTAAAGGAAAGACAAATATCTTTGCATTATTGTTTTCTAATGTGGTTAAGGGTTGGATTGATATTTGATAATTTAATTAAATCGTGCTTTTGGTTACTCTACCTTGTCTATCACTGGAGGATGAATGTTCCTAGTAGGGTAGACTAAAACACCTTAAAATTCTAGCCCTTAAGAAATTTCTTGTATTTCTTATCCTTGGATAGGATATGACTAGGGGAAATAACTCATAAACTAGGATATGAGTGGTATGGGTTAGTCATATTCTTATCAGTGTTGGTTGGTGGGTTTCATTTTTATGACACCCCAAACTTAGGAAGGAGTCCTACATTAGAAAAACACAAAAGGGATACTGGGTATATAAGTAAGAAAGCCTTACTCCCTAGTGACGTGTTTTAAAGCTTTACATGCCTGGGCCCAGAGCGGACAATATCATTATTAGGTTGGGACGTGATAGGGGTATCTCGGGCCTGTGTATTTTGGGATGCCTATTATAGCCAGGGCCTTGGGTCGGGTCGTGAATGAATGGTATTAGAGCCGCTCTTGTGTTAGCCCTGTCGATGTGGGCTAGAGTTCAAAATGAGTATAGGTGAATCCCGGTATGGCGGGGAAAGCCTCAGTCCTGAGGGTAGGCAAATACCAGTCGGTGCAGAAAACCTCAGCGAGGATGCAGAGTCCATAAAGGAAGGTGTATATAACAGCCCAAACTTAGGAAGGAGTCCTACATAGGAGAAACACAGGAGGGATACTGGGTATATAGGTAAGAAAGTCTTACTCTTTAGTGATGCATTTTAAAGTCATGCTGTCCTTGGACCAAAATAGACAACATCAATAGTGGGTTAAGGGATTAGAGGGGTATCTCGGGCCTTCTTGGTTCAGGATGCCCGTCGTGGCCAGAGCCCTAGCACGGGTTGTGATATAAATTGTAATAACCTATTCCTTTTTACTTGCTTGAAATCATCTCAAAAATGTTAAGAGATTTCTTGGAAAGATGAGTCTACTACACGTGGTTTTTTTAATATTTTCACTTTTTATCATATGGAAAATTCCATAATCTTTCCATCGATATAATATTCACCTAAATCCGATATCCAGGTAAGAAGTTATGACTATTTCAAGTTTCCATCGTAAAACAGCGCCATATTGGTTAGTGGCGCACCGTGCCCCAAGCTAAAATGGCAATTGTACTCTTCCAGTGTGTCAGCGTGATTTTCTCTACATTGCGCCAAAGTTACAGGTCGCAAAAGAAGGAGCAACGCGATGGCTCTGCATCGCGCCATCCCTCAGTTTCCCAATAGTCCAATTCCTATGACACAGTGCAATAGCATCGCGTTGCCCCAGGGGTCCAATTTAGGAAATTTTTACTAAAATTATATGGCGTGACAAGGATTAAAAGGGTCAACTTCCCACCCCTATTTAATCCCTTTAACATGTGATTCAACCACTTTTCACCCAAAATATAGTAGTTTTTCTCAAGTTTTTCTCAAGAAAAAGCTATGGTTTTCATAGAAGATCCAATTTGAAGAAAGTTTCACCATCAATCTTCATGAAATCATGAACTAAGGTATGTGTTGTGTTCATTCATGGATTCCTTCCATCCATGAAGCTCAAGAACCTTGTTTTATCTATAAATCATGGTATTTATATTATGGGTTATTTATAATCATGTTATTGGTGTTGATTCAGTTCAAATTTGGAATCTTTGTGTGTTTATCATGATATTATGTTACCATGCAAGACAAAATCCATGAATTTAGTTGCTTTCATAGATAAATACTTCCCACAGTTTTATGTTCCAAAATCTGGACTGTCAGATACAGTCAATTAGTCTCAGTAATAGAACTCAGATAGTTCTTTAGATTTCAATACTTTCAGATATAGTCAACTCAGATACAGTACGAAACTCAATAATTTCGTTAGATTTAGGACTGTCAGATACAGTCACTCATGTTATCAGTTATATGCAGATTAGTAATCATGTTATCACAGTATTAGTGTTAGTTGTTATGTCTCATGCATGTGTTCTCACGCTCATGATAGTTAGTAAGTTATTATTATTGTTCATTCATATGAACCCCATGCATTCAGCCTAACTCACACGCATACCAGTACATTCAAAGTACTAATTCATTTGCGCAATGGTGTCTTATACCATAAGCTTAGAGACACGAGCTCCAGAGCAACAGTAGATTCCCTATTATCTTATTAATCAGTTTATTAGTTGGAGTTAGTTGGGCACATGTCCAATCAAATCCTTACTCAGAAAGTTCAGTCAATTACAGGCTTTCTAGACTGTCATATTTCAGACTTCAGTATGTTTAATTTTGTTTTGGATATTCTATTACCCCACACAGATATTATATCATTTAGCTCATGTTTAGTATTGAAACTTATGGCACTTCATTGCATGTTTCCATATTATTATATAATATTATGTAGTGTACCAGTACAGATATCAGTCATGGGTTAGCTTTTGGTCCTGTGGGGTCATGAGCACCGTGTAGCATTTCGAGAATCAGCTTTAGGGCATTACAAGCTTGGTATCAAAGCCTGATTTAATAGAGTCCTAGGAAGTATGAAAACTGTATGTAGTAGAATCTTATACATAGGTGTGTTGTGCGCCACGTTTATTTGCAAGAGTCTATAAGATATTTTAGGAATAGTTTCCCCTTTTTCAGTATTCATGTCGTGTTAGTGAGCATAATCTCAAGTCAATCTCCCAGTCTAATCCATTTTTCCCTTTCTTCTTTAGAATATGCCTCCTAAATGAAGAAACGAAAATCAGTCAGCCTTTCAGCCCGAAGATCCGTTGGGCGAATATGTTTCTCTTGCAGAGTTCCAAGCTGCATTCACTAATCTTGCTAACTCAGTTGCTCCTCAAGAATGAATGAATAGATATTGTTCCATCCAATCCAGTGGACAATTCAGCTACAACCAGGATTTAGGATTTTACCTAAATGAATCCTCCATCCTTTATCTAGTCTAAGACATATGAGGACCCTCAAGAATTCCTTGATTAGGAGCAGAAGGTGACAGACATCATAGAGGTGACTACTTTTGAGAGAGCTGAGCTTGATGTATATTAGTTGTAGGAAGTTGCTCAAACTTGGTTCAAGCAGTAGAAGTCAGAGAGGGCAAATGATGCAGGGTCAGTTGAGTGGGAGGAGTTTGCTTCAACGTTCCTTGATGGATTCTTTCCCTAGATCTTAGAAAAGATAAGGTGTTAGAATTCATCAACCTCAGGCATGGCAATATGAGAATGAAAGAGTATTCTCTTAAGTTTACTCAATTAGCCAGATATGCCTCTCATATGGTTGCAGATAGCAGGGCAAGGATAAGTAAGTTTGGTTCAAGGGTGAATTATGGTGTGGTTAATGAGTGTAGATCCGTCATGCTGAATAGTGGCATGACTTTAGCTAGGCTTATGGCAAATGCTCAGCAGATTAAGGAGCAAAAGATTAAGATGAGAGAGAAATATAATAAGAGGGAGAAGACAGGTAGTTTCAACTTCGCTAAGGCTAAGTCAGAAGAATTAAACCATTCTCAGTTTCATCCTAAGTCATCAGTTCCAGCTCTTTGTACAGCCAGTGCTGAAGTACCTAAGTTCAGATAGGGTCACACAGATAGAGTGCCAGGCTCTAAGTCCTAGGGCATTGTTAGCAGTTCCTGTACCTATCTTCTTTGCTAGACTTATGGCAAGAATTATCAAGGTATTTGCATAGATGGCAATGGTATTTGCTTCAGATCTGGCAAGCCAAGCCATAGAGTCAGAGACTGTCCTTAGCCTGGTCCTCAGGGTCAATAGAATTACTCCTCAGCTCAGTCTAGTCGCTCAAATAGGTAGGGTGTCACCTCCAGTGCTACTGGTTGGCAATGTCTAAATCATCTCAATGTTTTTCAGTCCCGACAAGATCATTAAAATTCTCTTGATGTGGTTACCGGTATGTTACAGATCTTTCATGTTCATATTTATGCTTTGCTAGATCCAGGAGTGTTTTTTCTTTTGTCACTCCTTATATAGTAGTCAATTTCGAAATAAATCCCAAATCCTAGTAGATCCCTTTTCAGTCTGTACCCCATAACGTAAAACCATCACAGCTCGATGGGTATACAGAAACTACTCGGTTATGATGTGGTAGAAATTCACTTCAGCAGACTTAGTCAAATTAGAGATGACTGATTTTGACATCATTCTCATCATGGATTGGCTTTATTCCTGCTATGCCATAGTCAACTGCAAAAATAGAATAGTCCAGTTTCAGTTCCCAAATGAACCTGTCTTTGAGTGGAAGGGTAGTGTATCCGTTTCAGGGGTGAACTTGTTTCCTACCTTCGGGCAAGGAAAATTATATCTAAAGGATATGTCTATAATCTTGTTCAAGTTAAGAACACTTGTTCCAAATCTCCCAACCTTGAATCAGGTCCAATTGTAGGTGAAAATTCAGATGTCTTTCCCGAAGATCTTCCAGGAATTCCTCCCAAATGGAAAATAGACTTCGGTATTGATCTTCTTATAGATACTCAGCCTATCCCTATTCTGTCATATAGAATAGAACCAACAAAAATCAGAGAACTAAAAGAACAATTGAAGGATCTTTTAGATAACGGATTCATCAGGCCCTGCATTTCCCAGTAGGGTGCTCTTGCATATTCGTATACACAAAAAATGTTTCTCTCAGAATGTGTATAGACTACCGTCAACTCAATAAGGTCACGGTATAGAACAAGTTTCCTCTACCAAGAATTGATGAATTAATTGACAAAATTTTGGGTACCAGTTATTTCTCTAAGATAGACCTAAGATCCGGCTATCATCAGCTCAGAGTTAGAGAATGTGACATTCTGAAAACAGCCTTCCATCCTAAGACAAATGGTAAGATAAAAGGGACCATTCATACTTTTGAATATATGGCACGAGTGTGTTCAATTGAATTCAAGGGTATTTGGGATGACCACTTACCTTTGATTGAGTTTGCATACAACAACAGCTTTCATTCCAGTATTCAGATGGCTCCATTTGAATCTCGCTATGGTAGGAGATTTAGATCTATGATTGGTTAGTTTGAGGTTAGTGAGTCATCAATCATAGGTCTTCACTTAGTATTTGATTCCTTAGAAAAAGTCCAGTTTATTAAAGAAAGACTTCGGGCTGCTCAGAGCCAACAAAAGTCTTATGCAGATTTTCATAGAATAGATCTCGAGTTTAAGATTGGTGACTATGTTTATCTAAAGATCTCTCCCATGAAGGGAGTGAAGAGATTCGGCAAGAAGGGAAAGCTCAATCCCCGGTATGTTGGTCCCTTCAATATTTTCAGTCGCTTTGGCAAAGTATCTTATGAGCTTGAATTTTATTTAGTTCTAGCTTTAGTTCATCCAGTCTTTCATGTCTCTTTTCCCAAGAAGTGCATAGGTGACCCAAAAGTTGTAGTCCCTATTCAGAGCATTTATGTTCAAAACTCTCTCTCTTGTGAAGAGATTCCAATCAAAATCTTAGACTATCCGACTAGTAGATTGAGGAACAAAGAAGTCCCTCTAGTTAAGGTTCTCTGGCGAAATCAGTCCGTCGAGGGAGGTACTTAGGAAGAAGAGGTAGACATGCATACCAAGTATCCTCACCTCTTATTCTCCAACTCAGGTCAAACTAAAGGTAAAAATTATCCTTAAGATTACTAAGTTTCATGTTCGGTGTTCATCACAAACTTGGTTGCAGTTTCATACTCATGTTCCCATTATAAACTTGGTATCAAGTACCATTGCATATTCAGTCATGAAATCATGTATCAGTTCAGTTATGTAATTATGCATCAGACATGCATTCTTATTGTGAGAAACTTAGTTCTTCAAAACACTCAGCCATGCATTCATGAATCAGTTACACATGCATCAGATATGCATGTTTAGTATTATATGTTCAGCTTCTCAGTCATGTCAGTCATGAGATTATGTTCTAGTTATTCATCTTTATCATGTATATTATTTTATGTTCTTCTCTTCACTCTCAGTCTCATTCGAGGATGAATGTTCTCAAGGGGTAGATATTGTAATACCCTGTACCTTTTTCCTAGCTTGAAATCATCTAAAAAATGTTAAGAGCTTTATTGAAAAGATGAGTACACTTTTGTACACGTGGTATTTTTAATATTTATACTTTTTGTCATGTAGGATATTAAATAAGATTTCCATCGATATAAATTTTGCCAAATCTAATAACCAGGTAAGAAGTTATGACTATTTCTAGTTTCCATCGTAAAACAACGCCATATTGGTCAGTGGCGCGCCGCGCCACAAGATAAAATGGCAATTTTCCTTTTCTAGTTTCTTAGCGTAATTTTATCTGCATCATGCCAAAGTTCTAGATCTCAAAAGATGGGGCAACACGATGGCTCTGCGTCGAGCCATCCCTCAGTTTTCCAATAGTCAAATTCTAGTGACACGGTGAGACAGTGTCGCATCGCACCAGGGGTCCAATTTGGGAAATTTTAACTAAAATTACATGATGCATCCAAGGTTATAAGGGTCAACTTCCCACCCCTATTTAAGCGCTTTAACACGTGATTCAGCCACTTTCACCAAAAATATACTAGTTTCTCTCAAGTTTCTCTCAAAAACAAGCTAGGGTTTTCATAGAAGATCCAATTTCAAAAAAGTTTCACCATCAATCTTCACGAAATCACGAAATAAGGTATGCGTTTTGTTCATTCATGGATTCCTTCAATCCATGAAGTTAAAGAACCTTGTTTTATCTATAATTCATGGTATTTATGTTGTGGGTTATTTGTAATCATGTTGTTGACGTTGATTAAGTTTACAATTGGAATCTTTGTGAGTTTGTTATGATATTATGTTACCATGCCAAATAAAATCCATGAATTTAGTTGCGTATGATGTGTAATTTGATGAATTCACTTATGCCCTAAGTTGTGCATGCAAGGTGATTGATAAAATGCTTGAAAAGTAGAAATCATGCTCTATAGCTCAAAACATAATCTAAATGTGACATGTTTGTCATCCTCTTATGTTTAAATGGTTTCTATGCTATCATTGTGAAATGTGTATGTTTTTGGAATGGCCAGGATATTGTAATATGATATTATGATATGATTATCAGCATTCTCATCTGTGTTAGATAGTATGATAACCCTGTACTTTGTGAAATACACAACTTTTTAAATTATGTATTGTTGATGTGGGTCTTACACTTGATAAAGTCATGCTTCGTTAGTTTCTTTCTATCGAGTCATAGGGTTTCTTATACCCGAAACATTAGTTGTGTGCCTAGAGCCATGTCATGTTTTCACGATACTTTTAGTCAAGCTATGATCTTTAGACTTCAGACAGTTTTATGACTCAGAAAATCTCCATGATCTCACAAACACAGTAAATTGTTAGATATCAGTAGTATTTTGTTAGTCAATGGAATTTAGTAACTCAGTCCATGTTCAATTTAGTAAATCATGTTCAGTATCTATTCAGATGGGAGTAGAAATTAGCACCGAGCAAACCCAAGGATGGGAATTCACCTATTATATAAGGGTGTGATTCTTAGAAGCAATCCTTGCATTCCAGAACTATGTAGCGAGTATACGTTGACACATCATAGCCTGCTATATGAGGGTAGATGAGGTGTCTTAGCCTGCAATACGAGGGTTCTCACTGTTCTTACTAGAGTTACCTGTTATAATAGGGTCACTCACATGTTGTCCTTACCAGTGGCGCGATATTGACACCCTTCCAATCAGGGCATAGATTGGACCCTAATTTATGATGCATCATTTGGGGCATGTCGGTTAGATAACTACTTCCCTCAGTTTCATGTTATAGAATCAGAAATGTCAGATATAATCAATCAGTCTCAGTAATAGAATTTAGATAGTTCTTCAAATATCAGGACTATCAGATATAGTCAACTCAGATATAGTACGATACTCAGATAGTTCCATCAGATTCAGGACTTTTAGATATAGTCACTCATGTTATCAGTTATATTCATATTTAGTAATCATATTATCACAGTATTAGTGTCAGTTGTTATATCTCGTGCATGTATTCTCACGCTCATGATAGTTAGTAAGTTATTGTTATTGTTCATGCATATGAACCCCATGCATTCAACCTACCTCACATGCATACTAGTACATTTAAAGTACTGACGCATTTGCGCTATGGTGTCTTATACCATAGGTTTAGTTACCCGAGCTCCAGAGCAATATTAGATTCCAAATATCTATAGATAGAGTTAGAAGTGAGTGCTCATCTTTAGAGGACATGATTATTTCCGTATTATCACATTAATCAGTTAATTAGTTGGATTTAGTTGGGGACATGTCCCATCAACTCCTTACTCAAACAGTTCAGTCAGTTAGTATCTTTCTAGACTATCATGTTTCAGACTTTAGTACGTTCAGTTTTGTTTTGGGTATTCTATTATCCCATACAGATGTTATATCATTTTGATCATGTTCAGTAGTGAACCTTATGGCCTTTCAGTGCATGTTTTCACATTATTATGCCATATTATGTAGTGTACAGGTATAGATATCAGTTATGGTTTAGCTTGTGGTCCTTTAGGGTCATGAGCACTGTCTAGCTTTCTGAGTATCGGATTTGGGATGTTACAGATTTGGTTTCTAGAATGGGTATGATTTGTTTAGTATGAGTCGTATGGATGGATATGGGTTGTTTGGTTCCTTTAATTAATATTACACTTTGTAACTTATATTGGATTTGACTACGAGTGGCTCACCAAGAGCCATAAGCCAGGGTACAAGTCGTACCATGGACTCGTATGGTAGACAGTGTTCAATCCTCTTGGGATTCTATTCTACCAGGAGTATGGGTAGAGGGTACTAGTCATATACTTAGATACTACATGGTTTGTGGAAAGTCGTACCTCAGATAGTTTTTTTTGTTAAAGATATGTGGTGTCACGACCCAAACCGAGGCCTTGGCCGTGACTAATATTCCCAGCTATCAAGGCCCAAAACACCCCTTATCTATCTGGTAATCATGCATATGACCTATATAAAAAAGAAAGGCAGAAGATACACTATATAACGGAAACTTGGTCAAGAATAATATGAAAACATTAATGGGGAATAATGTCCCACAATCTCAATCAACATCCCTATAAAGTCTGCGAAATCTCTACTACATGACTAAAACAAATATCAATCTGAAAACTGGGACAAGACCCCCAGTAAACCTAAAACTAATAACTGATAAATGAAACTGTCAGATATCAGTCCTTCCAAAATATAGATCTCACTAAGTGACTCTATAAATCTTCTTGAGGAAATCTATATATTTTCTGGACCCCTAGATTGTGCCTCCGAACCTAGGAGGGAAGGGGGTCAATACAAAATTACTGGTATGCAGAGATATCAAAACAAACATAATATTTTTATAAATTATAGTTGAGAGCCATTATAAAGCAATTTCATATCAAATCACTTGAAAACACACGGGCGTAATGTAATTGTTTTCAACAACAATGCAGTGCAGCTGAGCTAGGTGGAATACCCTACATATCACATTTACACCAAC
>NW_025893627.1:0-7707 GCF_002878395.1 Capsicum annuum
CTCATATACATGTATATATACACATATTCCCGTCCATAATATAATAGAAAATGACCAAAATGCCTTTAAAATTTAACTAATGTCAAATCTGTCCTTTGGTGGACTGTTTTGATAAGCTAAAGTAAATCGACCATAACTCTTTGCTCCGATTTCAGATTTGGGTGAAATTGGTATTGTTGGAAGGATAATTCAAAGGGCTTTCATTTCATATAAAGTAGGCCACCCAGTTCATCTTGTACAAGGAGTTATGGTCGTTTGAAGTTGACCCTAAAAATCTGTTTTGATGGGCTGAAGTAAAACGAGTATAACTCCTTACTCAGGCGTTGGATTTGGATGAAACCAATTGCATTGGAAAGAAGACTCAAATATATTTCTTTTTATAGGTCGCATCTCTCCCAGTTCATTATATTAAGGGAGTTATGATCGTTCGAAATTGACCCAAAAATTCGGCTGGCCTCAGTAGTTTGTGTGCAGGAAATTTTCCTACACATTTACTATTCCCAAATATCCTGGCCACCGTTTTATAGTTTCGAACGTGCTCGATTATATCCAAAACCTATCCATTTTTTGAAATATTTCTATCGTTGGAAAGCTTATTCAATAACCTTCGCATGGAACCGTCGACGGGCAAATTCCGGTATAAATAAAATAAAAAATTAATTAATTCCATATAAATAAGACCAATACATGTACTTGAATACGCCAATACACGTACTTGAATATGGGGTGTTACATCCTTCCCCCCTTTAGGACATTCGTCCTCGAATGTTAGCGTAGTTATTCAACCAAAACAAGTTGAAGTCCATCATTAATATTCACATCATCACATAAATACTATGCATATATAAGAAAAACTTACTTGTTAATGTTCTAACTCCGTTTCTTGAACTTCCTCTTCATCTTTAAACAAATAAGGGTACTTAGATTTCACTGCTTCCTCAGTTCCCTTGTAATCTCTTCCCTTTGATGATTTCTCCAACGTACTTTCACAGATGCTATCTCTTTATTTCTCATCTTCTTAACTTGGAGATCTAGAATAGCAATAGGTACTTTCTCATAGGTAAGATCTTCCGCAACTTGCACATCCTCAGTAGAAGTGATATGTGATGGATCTCCGATGCACTTTCGAAGCATTGACACATGAAATATCGGATGTACTGATGAGAGCTCTTCGGGTAGCTCTAATTCATATGCATCTTGTCCAAACCTTCGAGTGATCTTATACAGGCCTATATTACGTGGAATTAACTCCCCTTTCTTGCCAAATCTCATTACCCCTTTTATTGGTGATACCTTCAAAAATACTCAATCACCTATAGAAAACTCTAGCCCTCTCCTTTTACTATCCGCATATGACTTGTGTCGACTTTGGGCTGTTTTCAGTCGTTGCTGAATTACTTTAACCTTCTCTATGGCTTGATAAACAAGATCCGGTTTGAACAAAAGAGTTTCACCCACTTCGAACCATCCTATTGGTGATCTACACTTTCTTCCATATAAAGCTTCATATGGTGCCATTTTGATACTTGAATGATAGCTATTATTGTAGGCAAACTCAATAAGAGGTAAATGATCATCCCAGTTGCCCTTAAAATCTATTACACAAGCTCGTAGCATATCTTCAAGTGTTTGGATGGTACGTTCTACTTGTCCATCTATTTGAGGGTGAAAAGTTATACTCAACTTCACTTGTGTTCCCAAACACCTCTGAAAAGACTTTCAAAAGTTTGTGGTAAATTGGGTTCCCCGATCTGATATAATAGAAGTTGGCACTCCATGTAATCGGACTATCTCTTTAATGTACAGCTTTACATACTCTTCAACTATGTAAGTGGTCCTAACTGGTAGGAAATGTGCAGATTTGGTAAGCCTATCAACAATCACCCATATAGAATCGAACTTCCGGGATATACGAGGCAAACCAATAACGAAATCCATGCTGATCATATCCCACTTCTAGCTTGGAAGATCAATGCATTGCATATAACCTTCGAGTTTTTGGTGCTCAACTTTAACTCTTTGACAATTTGGACATTTAACTACAAATTCTGTAATGCTCTTCTTTATGTCATTCCACCAATACATATCTTTCAAATCTTGATACATTTTGGTTGATCCTGGATGAATAGAATACCTTGAACAATGTGCCTTTGTCATAATCTTCTTTCTTAGCCTGTCTACATCCGACACACACAATCGGTTTTGGCACTGAAGTACTCCTTCTCGCGTAAGCTCAAATGCCTTGGTCGCACCACTCTGAACGTTCTCCTTAAGCTGTAATAAAATAGGATCTGCATATTGCTTCTCTTTCACTTCAGCTACTAATGAAGATTCCGCAGCATTATGTATGATAAGCTCTTTATTCGGAGTTTCAAGAAGGCGAACTCCCAAACTAGCTAACTGGTGAAGATCTTTAACCATCCCTTGCCTTTCTATAGGCGCCATCATAGCCTTACGACTTAACGCATCAGCTACCACATTTGCTTTCCCTGGATGGTATAAGATATCAACATCGTAGTCCTTTAATAGTTCAAGCCATCTCCGCTACCTTAAATTTAGATCCTTCTGATTAAAAATATATTGCAAGCTCTTATGGTCAGTATATATATCAACATGAAACCCATATAAGTAGTGGCGCCATATCTTTAAAGCAAAAATAATTGTTGTCAGCTCAAGATCGTGTGTAGGATAATTTTTCTCATGTGGCCGTAATTGTCTAGAAATATATGCTATTACCTTACCATACTGCATCAATACATATCCTAAACCAATTCTGGAAGCATCACAATACACT
This sequence comes from Capsicum annuum, assembly GCF_002878395.1. Taxonomy (NCBI): domain Eukaryota; kingdom Viridiplantae; phylum Streptophyta; class Magnoliopsida; order Solanales; family Solanaceae; genus Capsicum; species Capsicum annuum. The sequence goes on from NW_025893627.1 coordinate 2,795, forward strand.
GTATACTCTTCGGTGCCTTCTGAAAGTACCAACACGGGTGTAGAAATCAACTTGTTCTTTAAATCTTGAAAACTCTTCTCACAGGCATCATTCCATTGGAATTTGGATGCTTTATGGGTTAGCTTGGTTAAGGGTGCTGAAATGGAAGAAAAACCTTCAACAAACCTTCTATAATAATCGGCCAACCCAAGAAAACTACGAATCTCCGTAGGCGTTGTGGGCCTTGGCCAGTTCTTCACAGCTTCTATCTTTTGAGCATCAACCTTTATCCCTTCACTAGATACAATATGACCCAAAAATGCCACCGACTTTAACCAAAACTCACATTTAGAGAACTTTGCATAAAGCTTACAATCACGAAGAGTTTGCAATACCTGTCGTAAGTGATTGACATGGTCCTCTTCTGATCTAGAATAAACTAGAATATCATCTATAAAAACTATCACAAATACATCCAGGAATGGCTTAAACACCCTATTCATCAAATCCATAAAAGTTGCGGGTGCATTTGTTATCCCAAATGATATAACTAGAAATTCATAATGACCATACCGTGTTCGAAAAGCTGTCTTGGGTATATCTTTCTCTTTGACCCTCACTTGGTGGTAACCTGACATCAAATCAATCTTAGAAAAGCACTTGGCACCCTGTAACTGATCAAATAAATCATCAATTCTTGGGAGAAAATATTTATTCTTAATAGTCACCTTATTCAATTGCCGATAATCAATACATATCCTCAGCGAGTCATCCTTTTTGAGCACAAATAACACTGGTGCTTCCCAGGGGGACATACTAGGCCTTATGAATCTCTTCTCTAGCAAATCTTTCAATTGCTCTTTCAATTCTCATAATTCTTCTGGGGCCATTCTATACGAAGGAATGGAGATTGGTTGGGTGCCTGGTATTACATCAATACCAAACTCTACTTCTCGTTCAGGAGGCAAACCTGGAAGATCTTCAGGAAATACATCAGAAAATTCATTTACCACTAGAACAGCGTGAAGAGTTGGTGGCTCCGCTTCTGTATTCCTTACTCTAACTAAATGATATATGTATCCCTTGGAAATCATTCTTCTTGCCTTAAAATAAGAAATAAATCTACCTCTTGGCGCGCTAATTTCACCTTTCCATTCAAGGACTGATTTATTTGGAAAATGGAAATATACCTTTTTTGTGCAGCAATCAATTGTGTCATAACAAGACGCCAACCAGTCCATACCCATTATAACATCAAAATCTACCATTTCTAACTCCACGAGATCAGCCATCGTATTACGACCACAAACAGTTACTATGCAGTTTCGGTAAACCCTTCTAGCTATAATAGATTCCCCAATCGGTGTGGACACTTCAAATAGCTTAACTAACAGTTCAGGTATTCTTTCAAACTTTCCAGCAACCAATGGAGTAACATAAGATAATATAGAACAGGGATCAATTAAGACATATACATCGAATGAAAAGATAGACAACGTACCCGTAACCACATCTGGGGAAACCTCTAAATTCTGTCGATCCGCTAGAGTATACGTACGATTTTGAGCCCCGCTAGAACTCATGGCTCCTCTATCACCTCTAACACGACCCATTGGTTGTGCACCCCTTTCTGAATAAGGCATCGATGATGATGATGCACCAAATGACCCCATAGGTCGTGCCATACCCCCTATGCCCCTTCGTGGGCATTCTCTCATCATATGCCCCAACATACCACATCAAAAGCAAATATTGGTCCCCAGCCGACATGCGCCCAAATGATACCTTCCACATTTATTACATGGCTCTCGAGGAGGTCTCGATTGGCTCATATTCCCTTTCCCTTGGTACCCCACTATCCGCGAACTCTGACTTCACTTCTGTGCCCAAATTGATTTCCTCTGGACCCTTGAAACTGTGGTGGGACACTAGCTGCAGAATAAAAAGATAATGGCCTAGGTGGTCTAGCAGAAAACTGTGGTCTGAACCCTCCTTGGGATGCCATGAACTGTCCTGTAGATCTGGCCCTCTTGGAATATCCTCTTTCTAATTCCTGTGTTCTTCTCCTCTGCCTCTGATCTTCCATTTACTGTGAAAAAGCTTGGATCCCAGCTATGTCTATATCTTTGTTCAAAGCGGCAATAGTACAATCTCTAACCAGATATGGATCCAGCCTATCCACATATTGATGAACTCTATCATCCATAGTAGCTACAGCATTAGGAGCATATCTCGATAAGGAATTAAATCGGTGACTGTACTCCCTCACGCTCATATTCCCCTGACGAAGATTTAAAAACTGATCTGCACGGGCCTGACGAATCTCGAATGGAAGATAATAATCAAGAAATGCCTCTTTGAACTCTTTCCAAGTAGCTGGGGGTGCATCAATACCCCTAGATCATTTCCAGTTCTCGTACCAATATATAGCCTCCCCTTTGAATCTATACGCCGTTAACTCCACTGTCTCTCTACCCGTTACATGCATAACATCTAAGGCCCTTTGAATTTGATCAATAAGGTCCTGTGGGTCCTCGTTAAGATATGATCTAGTAAAAGTGGGAGGATCCATCTTAAGAAAATCCTATGTTCGAAGGCTAGCCGCCCTATCTGTACCACTAGGACCCGTGGTAGGAATGACTTGCTCTTGAGCTTACCCAGCAACTATACGAGTCAAAAGTTGCACTACATTTCTAAGATCTTGATCAGCAGCATTAATAGGTGGCTCTGGGGATATAGTTCTCCTCCCCCTTTTTTCTTCTGGAGTGGAAGAAGTTTCTGATGCATGCTCAGCTGGAGCCTCACTTTGATTAGCTGGTATAGTGGGTGACTTACTAGTCCCCTCTTCGACAGCCACATCTACTTGTTTATCTGTATTCTTACTTCTGGTAATCGGCATCATTACTATAATAAGAGAAACAAACGGATTCAGTGGTCAACTATGACTTCATATACAATATAAGCTCTATCGCATGATCTAAGACATGTAGAAAAAGAAACAATTCCTAAATATCCATATCCTCCGGTTTATAGATGCGGTGCATGACACACCGATAAATAAGACTCTATGTAGACACGACTTTGTAGACTCACTAGGATGAACTTCTCTGATACCACTATTATCACGCCTCAAATCCTATTGGGGCAGAATGGCACCCAAAATCGAGGAGGCCCAGGAGAACCAGCTCATAACTTTATACTTCCTATGCATACCTCTATGACAACCCAAAATTCGGATAGCATCATGTCACATATAAAAGAAAATAATCACCTGTATAAGCTCGAGCACACATATATATGTATATATAATACTTAGCCGTTAGAGCCATCACATCTATTAACAAAACACCACCTTGACTGTACATTAGGTCTATAAAGCCTCTAGATAATACACAGAGTTTAACTAAGGTCGGGACACACCCCGCCATATAAATAACTTCTATACAATACCAAAAGTGACTTGATATGACACGGAAAGCCCCGAAGCAAACTGGAGCTCACCAAAAGCAGCTGGATATCCTGGATCCTACTTGTGCGGTGTATGAGCTGAGGTACCTGTGCCTGCAACATGAAATGCAGGTCCCCGTGGGGGACGTCAGTACGAAATATGTACTGAGTATGTAAATCTGTAGATAATCACATATGATATAGAAGCTCAATAGAAATCAGAAACAAGTGAATAAATCGTAATAGGAGTGGACCTCACTTACTAGAACTTGTGACAACCTGTACATTGTATTTATTCAATCACTTTACCTTCGTTCTTATCATCTTTGTAATCATTACTATACTGTACTGTGACCATTAGGCTGCCTCCAGTACATATCAACTAGGATCGACCCATGATAGGCTTATGCCCCTGGGATACCACCCATAAACACAAAAATAGGGATCGACCCATAGTACTCTTATGCCCCTGTGATACCACCCGATAAGAGAGAACTTCCATCACTTAGTTCAATTAATTTTTGAGATTGTTATTTCGGTCGCCACCGCATTTTTGATACTTTAAAACAATGATACATCAATAAGAGACATATAAATAGACCATCAATATAATAACAATGAAGTAAGAACTCATTGGCACATCTATGAAGTGTCTTGGAGTCATGAATACCATAACAATGAAGTAGGAACTTATTGGTATATCAATGAAACGTTTTGGAGTCATTAATAGCACATGGATCTTGTTTGAGTAATCTGATACCTTCTGACATTCATTAGTTCAATAAACATGTAAGATTTGGAAAACAAGTAAGTATTGGAATGTCTTGACATCTTGTAGGGTGGAAACAAGTTCATTGGTAATGTAGGACATCATACAAAACCATTATGGATCACATGTTACTGAATAACTTTGGATACTTTCTTAATAGAACAATTGTTCACTTTCGTGCCAAAGATATGGTATAGAGTATGCTTTACATACCTGACTGTCAACCTTCAATACTAGTCCAAATTAGACTTCCCATCTTTTTAGATTACTTATCTACAATGAACATATATAGCAATCTAGTATTAGCAACCAAACACCAAACGTCACAATTCAATTATTTGAATTCACCAAACTAGTGGTTAAGTAGTAAGCCTTAATTAAACCATAAAGGGTGTTACTTTAACCCTCTTATACTCCAATTACATTCACATGCCATGCATATTCATACAACATCCTCCAATATCAAGTTTGGATTCATTTATCCTTCCAACCAATCCATTAAACCAAATTGAGCCATAGACATAAATAATCATCAATTCAATAGTATATCACCATATCCACCTTCCATAACTAAATTACCATATCCACCTTCCATAACTAAATTACCATATCCACCTTCCATAATTCAATACAACCAAACCATGCAAAATAGTCTATAACTTTATTTCCATCACCTTTCAATAACAACCAATACATATAATCCTCTATCACACATATA
>NW_025893628.1:0-1001 GCF_002878395.1 Capsicum annuum
TCATTCATTCATTTCTAGTTCCACCTAAATCAACTTAGGTACTATTACTATCCTAACATTGAGTTGATGAGAACTCATTTCAACTCAGAGTGATCGATCGACGACTCGGGTCAGGATGAACGCAATACCAGCACCATGCAATTGCAAAGACTCGATTAGATTTGTAGTTGACCCTGCGAGCTCATTCATTCATCCCTAGTTCCACCTAAATCAACTTAGGTACTATCACTATCCTAACATTGAATTGATGAGAACTCATTTTAACTCAGAGTGATCGATCGATGACTTGGGTCAAGATAAACGCAATGCCAATGCCATGCAATTGCAAAGAATCGATTGGATTTGTAGTTGACCCTGCGAGCTCATTCATTCATCCCTAGTTCCACCTAAATTAATTGCAATAAAATTTGTTGCAACAAATGACTAAGCTGTTAAAAATTTTCAAACAGGTACATATATGTTGCAACAAATGACATATCTGATTTAATTATCAAATAGATATTTTCATCTGTTGTGACAGATGACTGAGCTGTTGGAAATTTTCAAAGAGATATTTATATCTGTTGTAACAAATGACATATTTGATTTTATTAATTATCAAATGAACATTTTCATCTATTGTCACAGATGACTGAGTTGTTGGAATTTTTAAACAGATATTTATATCTGTTGTAACAGATAACTGAGTTGTTTGGATTTCTAAACAAATATTTATATATGTTGCAACAGATGACATATCTGTTTGAAAATATTTTTTTCTCTTTTAATTTTAAAGCAAGAAGCTTCTAGTCCGAGTAGATAATATCAAGTAGTAGTACTTACTACTAAAGGAGGTAAAGAATATTTCCTGAATATCTCAAAAGTTAGTTCATTGAGCAGTCTTGTCTTGTCTTTTCAATATCAGTTGTCTTAGTCTTCCTCGTGCCCCTCAAATTATTAATGAATATTAATTACTGAATATTGAAAACCACTACGTCCACGTACACAATACATTTATAGAA
>NW_025893629.1:0-92982 GCF_002878395.1 Capsicum annuum
ATTTACTTCAATTGTAGAATTTTTCCTTCTTTGTTGTCTTTCTCCTCTCAATTTCTTAATTATCTCTTGAATCTTGATATCTTGTATCTCGTTTTACATCGAAATTGTTCCTCAATTCTTAATTCTTGACTTATTATCATTTTCAAAAATTCAAAAAAGAAAGAAAAAAATTTGGACTGAAAAATTGGAGCAACTTTTGAGTAGGTATTGTTGAAAATATTGAATATCAAATTCAAGAAAATTTATAGTTGATTTTGCTCAATTCTCTCTCATCTTCAACCTGATAATTCAGCACTTTTTAAAGTATGGAAAGTTAAGTTTTTGAGCACTTTTGTGCAAATTTTGACACCATTTTTTGGATCTAAATTATTTCCATCATGGGTAAACTATATTAGATTTCAATTTTTAGATCTAAGAATTAATTTGGGGACAATTTTGGATTCAAAATTGGGCTATTTCTCCTAGTACGAATTTCTTGAAAATTTTAGAGTTTGAGTTGATTTCTTACTTCAAAAATTATTGGATGATGCTTAAAAATATTTTATATTGATTTGGTAAACTTGATTTGAGCTGGATCTTGATAGATTTGATGATTGTGGTGTTTTGAGCTTATTTTGAGTGGTCTTTTTTTATCCAACTCTTAGATTTGAGTTATTTGATTTATGGTAAATTATATTGTGTCAATTTCTTAACCAAATTACATTGAATATGAGTTCTACTTGTGTTATCTAGTTAGTTTTTGTTCATATTTTATTTTGTGTCTATTAGTGTATTTTTGTCCTTCTTTTCTAGTGTGATAAACTCCACTTTAAATCCATACTTGAAAGCTTGTTTTGAGCTTATTTGAAGTAGTAGAACCGTGAAAAAACCAAGAAATATCCATGAGTGGTAAAAAACTTGAATGGTGAGATCATATGGGTGTGGTCCTAAGAATCCATGAGCTATGAGTGTATACACAAGTGGAATAAATATTGAGTGTAATCAATTTGAGTGATACACATAAGTAAGTGATTTGCAAGGTTCATTATTTTTATGAACCACTTTTCTTGTCATAATTATGTCTTACATAAGTTGAAGAAGTTATAATGGGTGTTTGGATGACAATGGAGAAAGGAGAATTTCATCTTATAATTCTACTTGTGGTAGAAGTTATTATGAAGTTTTTCATGATTATAGTGGTGCTTCTATAAGAAAAATAGAGCATGAGCCTAATGAAAGTTTGACTAAATTTGAAGTCATTGTGGAGGGATGTGAAAGTGGTTGAACATTTGATTGCACATTATGTAAATTTCACTAATCCTTCGTGGCTTGAGTGGTTGGATATACCTTGCCATACAAAAATTTTATCATATAAGTTTGGTGGAAGGTTGGTTGACAAAGAGCTGAAGATCATTGTTGATCATGGAAGCTATCAAGGGGGAATTTGGTGTGATGGAGGCCCTTTACGTACTTGTTTGGTATGTTTAGGAGCTCTTTGGTTCAAATATAATAAGTTTTAGTTGGATAGAAATTTGAGAAAGTTTGTTGTTGTAGATTCAATGGAACAAAAGTATGTCTTAACTCATATGGTCATTAAGTGTCATGACCCAATTTCTTAGGTCTTGATGGCACCTACTATAATTCACCAGTAGGCAAGCCAATCTCGTAGTTCAGAACTGCTTGTAACGGACTACCAAAAGAATGAAAGGAAGCATGCAGAATAGACGAAATAAAAGACTAACATACATAAGATAATCCCAAAACCTGATGGAATCAGTACAAGAGCTTCTAACATAATAAGGATACAAATGAGGTACTAAATGAATATACAGATACAACCATCTCTGACTATAACATAGAAACTGGTCAAGTACATAAGAGGAAGGAAAGTAATACTCCAAACTTTAGGAGCTCACTCTAAGTCTCCGAACCAAGTCTGCTCCGCAAAACCCACACAACATCAGTGATAACCCATACTATGATCTACAAACTGCAGACACACAACATCGACGATAACTCGTACTATGATGTACAGGTTGCAAAAGTTAGTGAGTACCAAATACGTGGTACTCAGTAGGTAACTGCTGACTGAACTCCAAAGATAATAAAGATATATACAACATATAAACAAAAATAAAGTCTAAACCCAAATGTCCAGCAACCACATAATAAAGCTAGTGAGATAGTAAGGGCAAACTATCCTACTCATATTTAAGAAACTAACATAATAAGACTAAGAAAGTGTTAAGGATGAACTATCCTATTCCATCCATATTCAGGAATCTCAACACTATAGTATATATCACCGACCAATATACAAATAAAGGGTGAAAGAAGGATATATAACATTATACAAGGCCAATAAATGGATATACAACCTGAATAAATAAAAAGAAAGAGGGATATACGGTAATATCATAGCTACATATAAATAGATATACATATATGTATAAACAAGGTCAATTCAAGGTACAACTTTAATGACCAAATTATCATCTTAAGACCTCATAATCATAGCAGGAACTAATGAGTATACTCAGGGTTTCTAATTCATAAATCTAATCATGAGTTAATCATGCATAATAATATAATCGTAAGATGAAAGAGCCAGAATCATACCTTAAATATCAGTATCGGATCATTAACAAATCTGCCACAAACTAGTCATAAAAATGATCATAACAATAATAATAACAATAACAACAACAGCAACGTGAATAACCAACTAGTCCTTACAAACAACACCTAACTGAGCCTTTCATGAACTCCCACTGCCTAGGCTCAGAAGGTTTAATCAACATATAACACACCACAAGCCATACTCATCACCCATACCTATGCAACCCACCATAAGGATGATAGATATAGACGTATACTGGTGATAACAATGCGTGTGCATACATGAATGATGAGATATAATCCATAACACCATAACCAGTCTAAATATCATAAGAAGTAGCTAGACTCACACCGGTAAATGTACAAATATGTGCATCATTTTATTCGTCCTCCGGCCTTGTCGGGTATATAAGCATTTTATCTTATCATCCTCCGGCCTTGTCGGGTATATAAGCATATCATCATAATCATCCTCTAGCCTTGCCTGGCTTATACGCATATCATCATAATCATCCTCTAGCCTTGTCGGGTAAATAAGTATATCATCATCATCTTCAGGACTTATCGAGTATATAAGCATATCATCATAATCATCCTCCGACCTTGCTGGGCAGATAAGCATATCATCATAATTATCCACCGATCTTGCCAGGTATATAAGCATATCATCATCATCATCCTCTAGCCTTGCCGAGAATAAATGTATATCATCATAATCATCCTCAATCATCGGGTTTGACTCAGAATTCATATCATTAGCACATATATATAACATCAATACTATAATCTATCATAGAGTTTGACCCAAAATTCATATCATCAATACCATCATCCTCCTTCGTACCATACCATAGAGATGTGTATATAGATATATAATAGGACTTAAGCTGTGGCTAAAAAGAGTGTAAATCCGTAAATTCATTTCTCGGGGTAAACTTCGGGACTAAATCATTATAAAAGTGTAGAAATGGTAGGAATTTCTTATGACCGAAGTAAATAGTATTATTAGAATCATTGATCAAAATCTATCTCGATCAAATCTTTAAAACATCATTTCCAAATCTCTTTACACATAGGTTATTTATTAAAATGGTGCAATCATTTTTATGAAGTAGTCTAATTTTAAGGTGAAAAACTGCCTTTAACCCTATTTAGAAAAAACAGTAATAAAATCATATTTTAGTTGGAATCATGTCATTTATCGATTTAATGATCATGAATGTTATGAATCTATGCATTCCATCACCAGTATTCAAACAGTGAAACCATAAATATCAATATAACTATAAACTACAGCCATATCCTTTACAAGGATAAACACTTCTTGGATGTCCAACAAATATCATAACACGGCCTTAGGCCCAATAATATGTCTGGAATAATTACAACGTCATAATCACTCCCCTAGGCCCATATACATATCCGAAACCCACATCAATAATCATATTTATAAGTCGTCTCATATCTATAAGCCATAACATATCTATGAGGCATATAATATCTATAAGCCATATCGTATCCTTAAGGTATATCATGTCTATAAGGCATCTCATATCTATAGGCCATATATCATAATTATGAGTCATATTATATCTATAAGGCATCTCATATCTATAGGCCATATATCAAAGCTATGAGGCATATCATATCTATAAGGCATCTCATATCTATAGGCCATATATCTTAACTATGCTTATGCCTTTATTTTAAGCATGTCGATAGACCATATCATAAATCAGATACGAAAGCCATATCATAGCTACAAGCCATTAATCATAATTCGAGAAAACTATCATCATTCACTAAGTCATAAAGTAACATTATACTAAAGGCTCAATAGTCTCAAATATGTCTAACATGTGTAAATAAGTCCACAAGGTCTAACACAAGTCTTGGCCTAAGGTGGGCCGAAGGAAGCCACTTCTAATCTTCAACTTCCATATTTAGTCAATTTCTACCCAAGACTAGGCTAAGGTATCTAAATTGACTTTTAGATAGTACGTAAGTCATAATTAGCCCTAAGATAAGAATTTCACCTAGAACATGAGAAATTAAGTCAACTCCACCTAAATTATAGTTTTAAGGTCGTTAAATAGTCCATATAAGGATATTCATACTAATCACTATTCCAACACTTAAATCTACATCCCAAATCTAGCATACTAGCACAATTATTCTATGAATTTGGTCAATCAATGAAGAAAATAATAGGATCCTAAAAGTGTAATAAGCATTCTACCTTATGGATCAATTCACCCATCTAATCCCCAAACTTCAATAATCAAAACTAAGTCATGGTGTTCTACCCATAATAAATATTAACATTCTCATTTACATGCAGTACGTAAAACACATCATCTTGTGAAGAAGAGTGGACAGAAGCCTACCTCAAAGCCAAACCGTTAGGAGTTACACTATCAAAATCATAGTCTATGCATTATTAGGAGTCAAATGCTGCCACACTATCAAAATCATAGTCTACGCATCATTAGGAGTCAAATGAGACCTATATTGCCATATAATGGGTTTGTTCAAATTTCAGGTCAAGAATGGGCCCGCGGGGCCCATAAATAGAATTCAAAATTGAATCAATCACAAGGTCCCTCGAAGGATAAGGAAGTTGTGTTCAAAAGTTAAGCATAAATGAAGAACAAATTAGGTCTCAAATCAAACCTCAAATTTTAAGAATTCAAAGCCCTAATTTCTACGAATTTATCAAGAAATTGAAGGAATCTTACCATGAATTCGAAGGGAAATCACGGATTAATCGATAACCAAGTTCCCTAAAATTATCTACTAGCTTAAATCCCAAGCTATCACAACTTCTAGGGTTTAGTTCTCTTGATAATGGATGAGAAAATGGTGAAAACGAGTCGAGAAAGGGGTATTTATATCCATACCAGGTGCTTGGGTATCGCTATCGCGACTCGAGTGTCATGATCGCCACATTTTGGGGCTGCACCAGTGAATCACGATCGTAACAATCCACTACAATCGTGACACTTGGGGCCTGCCAAGGGTATTACAATCGCGACCCTCAGCTCACGATTGCGATGCGCCATATACAACAATAGACTTTGAATATGCAAGTCTCCGCCATGTCCTCAGAATTTATCCAAAATCTTGTATACTCAAATGAACTATGTAACCACACCAAATTCAACATTCCAAACTTAATAGTGTAATTGAAATTTTTATTCGAAGTCATTTCAATGAAATATGAGTCCCACACCCAGTTTCCAACTTCTTAACATTCAGACTAATAGGTTGAAATAAGCTTGGGTATCTTGGGAGCCAGACCAAAAGTCCACCTAGCCTAAAATCAACGTTCTAGATTTGATGGCATTATCGGAATTCTCATCCAAGGCCATCTACTAGGAGGTTTGGTCCGAGACCAAATGTTAAACAACAAAATATCCAAAATACAAAAATGAGCCTAAAATCCAAATGAATTTTCCAATCACCGAACCGACAGTTCCAAAAAGTCATAAATGACCTGTAGCCTCTGTGGGAAGGTTAGAAACACTGAAAATGTAAGCAGATAAAAGAAGTGACTTGAATGGTCATTACAATATCCACTACTAAAAGGACTTTTGTCCTCAAAAGTCAATGGATAGAAAGATCACAAAAGCTCGAAACGATGAGGTACTGGGCCCGCATGCTTTGAGCACGACTTCCCAGATAACCTCTAGAAGAGAGGACACTTCGAAGGAATTATCCCATATGTATCCCCTTTTCAACCAGCTCTCTCACTTTACTTCCAAATAGCCAAAATTCAACCTCCACCACCAACTGGTCTCCAACCGACCCGAAGGAGGCTGATGCACGCAAACTCAAACCATGATACACTGATACCATCTCAATACATGTACAAATTAATAAAGGCTCATCCAAGCCAAAAGCAAATCTAAGCATGAGTTACACAATTGAATTTAATCCAAATATAACCTTCCTTTACCATTCCACACCTGCTATCCACTCCAGACCAAGAGGAAAATCACCTGACTCTTGCCTGTATAATTTCAACACAGAAACTTAAAGAACCAAAATTGATCTACTAAAAGTCCATAGGCAAACATAAGAATAAGCCCATACGGAGCTACCTGGGCTCACAATATAGATAACTGAGGACTTCAATCTAAGCCAATGCTGCAACTAGTCTGAATAATCCTCAAAAATAAAATCCAAGAGTCCAAGGTAAAGCTATTTACTACTGAACGATCTGTTCCAAGATGTCCCATCAATGAAGAATGAAGCCAAGTAGAATCTGACTCAAGTATACTACTCCCACTGAGTATATTATTTGTAAATCTCAAAGAAAATTGAAGACCTGAGGTCAAAGCCGAAGGAACCAATACTGGGTCCATAAGTTATCATTTGAACACCTATCAACTATAATCCTTCCAAAGTCAAGAATACCAAATAGGTAACCACGGAGTAGGCTCAACCAACCTATAGATGAAATCCAAACTAAGACAAATCTAAAATGAAGGCTGTATTCCAGCTCTATAACTCCAAGTTGAAGTCTCAACACCATGGTTGAATCATTCAATTTCAAATATACAAACCAAACCTAAAGACGGGTAGGTATTCATACTCCAAATCTATCATAACTTTGCAATTGTCATATCCAAAACCGAGCCAACAATTCTAAATTATGGTAAAAAATTCAATTTGACCTGATCATCCAAATCAGACACATCTGTGCTAAATCATGCCAAGCTGAAATCAAAACATAGCGGGAGAATAAAATCACAACAGAGGATAAATCATCAGCTAAAAACACAAGAAATCAACTCCATATCTGTTGGAGGGAATGAACTATCAAAACATACTCAAGAACTCCCCAACTTTGCAACTCATACTAGTAATAGCAAAAACTTTAGCAACTTGGAGAAATACAACTTTAGCAGAGAACTAACTAGTCCAATACTCTATCTTAGCAAAGAGTACTTATAGTCAAATATCATCAAAGAGAAGCACTTCACCAAATCTTGTTATGCCAAAAAACTCTGAAATGAGGATTTCCTGAATCCACCCAAGTAGGACAATCTTAACTCAAAAAATCATGAATTACACTTTGAGGAAGAAAGTACTAAGCCTGACACCTATGTCGAGGTTAAGACCACTATCAAAAAATGAACCAACAACTCAACATAAAGAGCTTTCTGATTTGCTAACTCAAGAAATGATCACAGGAAACACCACCTGCCTCTAACTCTCTAACTCTCTAACTCCACTTTAGACTAGAACCACATAAAGATAAGAAAAGAGCATCTAATCTCTATGCTAGTACCAATAACAAACCATCACAAGGATACAAATCCAACAAATCTAAGAGATAAATCCAAGACATATTGATATCAATATCAAAACCACTATCCAATAATGATAATCTAGGATATATCAATATCAGTATCAAAACCACTATCTGATAATGAAATAACCACAAGCGAAGAATGAACCCTAAGCTAGTCAATCTATTAAATGGGATACATAGAGAGAGATAGCCAAAATGAAAGCCTTAGCAATCCAGGAGGCAAATCTAAGCATCCCAAACTCTAAAACAGACAATAAAATTAAATTGCTAACTCTGGAATAATAACAAAGCCATAGAAGGTCAACTTACCTTCAATACCATAGTCCACTCCACAATCAATCTAGCATAGCCAAAAAAAAGAAAAAACAACCAATCTTACCTTGCTATAGAAAAGAAAATATCCAATCAGGCTATAGCTGTCGGGGCCAACGAATAAAAACCTCAAGGAATGAAATTCTTACTAGAGAACACTAGTCTAAACAAATACCCATTGAATATCAATAACATTAATCAATGACAATAATAGCAATAATGATATAGACATCGATATAATGATTAGGTAGTATCAAAATAAAAATTAATAGAAAGTACCATGCAAGGTCTAAGACTAATATACCAAGAAAAATGGGACTCAAACCCAAATACTACACTTATAGGGGAAAATATCAACTCTGATCTACTCCATATACTACTAAAAGAAATCATCCATGAGGGTAGCCATATAATCATGAATTCAATAACAAGGCACATAACAACCAATGTGAACACATCAAGGCATATAATCATTGATGGGGACAAAAACCCCAATACACAAATGAAATAGGTAAATATGGGAAATAAAATCACACCTATCGGACCGACCAATCGAATCATCAACTGAGGCACCAAGCACACTATCTATAACTGAAGATGCCACAACATCATGAGGCTGATCTGAATGAGCTGAATTACTAGCAATCCCATGTCAGGGACACTTTATAAACCAGTGACCGATCTTTTTGCATTAATAGTAAATTCCTAAATCCCTAAACTAATGAGAGATAAAACTGAGCCTAAATAGCAAGCCAACTGACGCTGAGCTCTAAAGATAATGCAAATATACACAAATATAAATAGAAATAGAGTCTAAACCCAAATCCCAATAACCACAAAATAAAGCTAGTGAGATAGTACAGGCAAACTATCCTACTCATATCTAAGAAACTAATATAATAAGACTAAGAAAGTATTAAGGATGAACTACCTTTTCCATCCATACTTAAGAATCTCAACACTATACCATATATCACCAGCCAATACATGAATAAAGGTTAAAATAAGGATATATAATAGTATACAAGGACAAGGATTGAATAAAAAATCTGAATAAATGAACAAATGAAGGGATATATGATAATACCATTGACACAACCCAAACTAGGACTTATTGTAATGGGCATCCCAAGTCCAACTAGGA
This sequence comes from Capsicum annuum, assembly GCF_002878395.1. Taxonomy (NCBI): domain Eukaryota; kingdom Viridiplantae; phylum Streptophyta; class Magnoliopsida; order Solanales; family Solanaceae; genus Capsicum; species Capsicum annuum. The sequence continues at coordinate 9,375 of NW_025893629.1, forward strand.
CTGGGGAACACCCCCGTTACCCAACCCAATCGCCAAACGTATACCCTTAGTCGGATGAATTCTGAACATATAACAAGGTAGCATATTTGTACCAATCCAAACTCTGAGATAGGTCCATAATCGTGACCCACCCAAGAAAGTTCAACCATCCAACACCCAACCAATAACAATTTCCAAAGACAAAACAATAAAAAAGTACGAGACCATAACATAAAAGGATAGTACAATCATTAATACTGTCTAATAGTATCAGCCCCAATACTAACGCCAATACTAAGGCTGACACCAATATCGACACCACCTATTCCAACCTATAGTAGTTCTACAGAGTCTCTAACCAAAATTACAACAATATCCAGTTGGGACATGCCCCCAACCATAGCCAAAACCAATCTCTATGAAATAACCAAAGTATGTAAAGACATCCATGATATGAAATTGGGCCTTTCGTAATATGGAAGCTCACCACTTCAATCCAACTGAGATGATCTCAAATTCAATCACTAAGCAGGAGGAGTACGGTCTGTTCCTGCATTGCATTGGGATGCAATTGCTCTAAGATAGGTTAATAGGTGAATGCTAGCAAGTACTCAAGATAAGGATAAAATAATGCCAACCTTTAAAACTAAGAAAACCAACCATATGCATTCATAACCATGCATATATATATATATATATATATAAAACCATGATGGGAAAGGGAATTGGGCTTAGCATGCCTTTAAAACCATTAACCTGGGTATGTGTAGCTTAACCATCCTAGAAACACCCACGGGCTATATGGGTCCAGTGTAATCCCTTAAACGGAACTCGATGCGTGTAGCTGGATAAACCAAAGATACCATAGAAGTAGGGGATTCTTGGATACCCTTCGCTCTCCATGATACATATTTCTAAGTGTAGTTAGGGGATTCTCGTATACCCCATAAGTATCATTTATGGTCATCATGACTAATTCTCATGTCGGCAATCATGAGTTTTTAGTGTCCATCCATTGGACTCACACCTTCACGGAAAGCTATCACACCCTATCATTATTGCCCAATTAAAACCATTACCACAAAACTAAGACACCATTCCATTTATTATTAACTAAATATATAAGTAGTGGTATTATCATACTGACTGTAGCTTGCAAGCAATGTCCTTAGCCAAACTTTTATAGATTAAGGGATTCCCATGTATCTATAGATAATATTATTGAGTTGACTTAGTGGATTCCCATGTACCCCACAAGTGATCATTATTATATTTTTTTGAGGGATTCCCTTGTACCCCACAAGGCTTTCAATTAGACCAACCATAACCACCCAGACCTTACCATTTAACCATTCCAAACTATTTAAACTATTAATATAATTTAGGGTTCCATTACCAAGTTATACCATGCAATAGTTCCACTAAAAGCCCAACAATATAGTAAAAACATTCTCATCGACATTATATCAAACACATTGGGAGCATATTATTTCCAAAACAAAAATTAAGTACTAATTGAGCATTCCCATGCAACCAAACATCCAAACCACCATTAAAATGTGTAAATACATAATTAAAATATGGGAAAACCATAACCAAATATTTATAACAAAACCCCCAGCATATGTTTGAAAATCCCAAAACATACAACATTCATGCCATTGAAACAATTTATAAAATATTTCTTTAGTAGGAACTAACAATGAGGGAGGTGTAACATGCCTTAGATTAAGAAGAAGATGAGAAGAAATCACTCCTATGAGCCTCAATTGATCACCTTGAAGAAAACCCTATCTTTTTCTTAACCCAAGAGCCTTGAGAGACTTTAAGAGAGTTTAGACTGTTTGATTGATTGAAAATAGGTTAATGAAGACCCAAAAAGGTGTTTTAAGTCATGGGGTCCTAAGGAGTTATAAGGGGAAATATCCAGAATACCCCCACTTAAACTATATTAATTTCCCATAGGAGGGTATAACCACCCCCACCCGTACCCTAGGGTAGAGTAGTACCCACCACTCATACCGTAATTAGAATCCTACCCCCCACACTAACCAACCTATGACCTTAAAGTCTCACTCGTACCTCATTATATGATTGGTACCCATAAACTGTACCCTAGACAGAATAAAATTATTTAGGTTAAGACATAGGACTTTATATACGACTCAAACCAATCATATGACCCTTATAAAGAAGTCGTACCTTAGACAGTATCTAACCCAACCACAATAATCAACATATGAGTGATGACCCGTAAATCGTATCCCAACATATGACTAGTAGCCCTAGTCGTATGATGTCCAGAGAGTTCAAAACTCAGGAAAATTTCTAAGGATAAAAAACCCAAGGTATTTCAATCTCCCCCACTAGGATCATTTGACCTTGAATAATGGACAAGGTAGTACAAACATAAACCACCCCCAATTAGAACCATTCCAAACTTTAACTAAGTTAAGAAATAAAGATGCAAGGAAATCAACCTTTTTTTTAACCAAGTTAGAAAATAAAGATGTGATCAGGAACACATACCTTCCACACGGATATCCAAAGCAGAAAACAAATACGAACAGTTAGACTTCATGTACTCTTCCGCTTCCCATGTAGCTTCTTCCATCTTGTGGTTCTGCCATAGAATCTTAACTAAAGCTATATCCTCGGTCCACAACCGACGAACCTACCTGTCCAAGATCTCAATTGGGTCTCTTTATAAGACAGAGAATCTGAGATACCCAGTCCTTCTAAAGGAACAACTGATAAAGGATCACCTATACACTTTCTCAATATAGAGACATGGAATATCAGATGAATAAAGCTGAAACTAGAAGGCAAATCTAATTCATACACCACATTACCAACCCTCTGCAAAACCACATAAGAATCGATATACCGAGGACTAAGCTTTCTTTTCTTCCTGAACCTCATTACTCTCTTTATGGGAGAACACCTTTAGAAACACATTATCCCTAACCTCCAACTCTAATTCTCTACACCTTACATCTGCATAGGAATTTTGGCAACTTTGGGAAGCTTTAATCCTCACTCGAATCACCTTCACCTTCTCCATAGCCTGATAAACCAAATTTGGGCCAAATATATCCACCTCACCAAGCTCGAACCACCCAATAGGAGATCTAAACCCGCTGCCATACAATGTCTCAAAATGGGCCATCCTAATGCTCGAATGATAGCTATTATTACAAGCAAAGTTTACAAGAGGTAGATGCTCAACCCTTACTACCATAATGAATCACACATGCATAAAACATATCTTCTAATATTTGAATAGTCCTTTCTATTTGCCCATCTGTCTGTGGGTGAAAAGCATTACTCAGACTAACCTTAGTACCCAACCCCTTCTAAAATGACCACCAAAAGTGAGATGAAAATTGTATACCATGATCAGAGATAATTGAAATAAGTACCCCATGCAGCTTCACAATCTCATGAAGATATAAGCTCACGTAATCCTCAGCCTAAAAGTTAGTCCTCACTAGCAAGAAGTGAGCCAACTTATCCTATCCATGATGACCCAAACTGAATCAAACTGGTTCCAAGATCGAGGGTGACTGGTAATAAAATCCATACTAATCACTTACCATTTCCATTTAGATAATTTAATCTCTTGATACAAACTCCTAGGTCTTATGTGCTCAACTTTCACTTGTTGACATACCATATATTTTGCCACAAAATCAGCCATATCCTTCTTTATACCATTCTACCAATACATCTCCTTAAAATCATATTACATTTTCATCAAACCGGGATGAATAACATAGCACGATTCATGCGCTTCAGCCAATACCCTTTTTTGCAACCCATCAACGTCAGTAATACATAACCTTCATTGGTACCGCAAGGTACCATCGCTACTGATCTCTAATACTATTACCTTTTGCCCACCTACATCACCTATGATCTTTATTAATATAGGATTTAGAATTTGCTTCTCCTTTATCTCTGCACCCAGAGAGGACTGAACCACTTCCTGAACAAATACATCACCATTCTCGGAATCCAAAAGGCAAACTCCAAGATTAACCAGGCGGTGAATATCCTTCACCAACTCTTGCCTCTCTTAATCCACATAAACTGAAATCCCATGAACAGCCTGCTAAGAGAATCAACAACAACATTAGCCTTACCTAGATGGTAGTGAATACTCATATCGTAATTCTTAAGAAGCTCAAGGTATCTCCTCTTTCTAAGATTAAGCTCTTTTTGAGTGAACACGTACTATAGACTCTAATTATCAGAAAATATATCCATATGCACTCCATACAAATAATGCCACCAGATTTTCAACGCAAATACCACCGCTAAAACCTCTAAGTCATGAGTAGGATAGTTACTATCATGTACCTTTAACCTCCTAGAAGCATAGACAATCACCTTCTTATGATGCATCAAAACACTACCAAGCCCTACCTTGGATGTATCACAATAAACCACAAACCCCTCCTTGTTCTTAGGCAATGTCAAAATCAGAGCCAAAGTTAGCTTATTATTCAACTTATCGAAACTACCCTCGCAAGCATCCGTCCAAGTGGAAGATCTGCTCACTTCTATTGTTGATTTTGTGGAGGAGCCAAGTTTGAAGTAGCATTCGCTTAGATCTACCACAAATTAATTCAATGGAGATTATAGGTATATCTATGCTTATTCATCTTATATGTAGCTAAATCTCCCTCTGGAGGTTATGTGTGAATAGAGATTAAAGTGTGTGTGGGTTGTCATTGTTAGCATCTATTTGGTAGTTCATGTTTATGAATTCTATTATTGCTATGCTAATTTGGTTGGGATTTGATGGGTGAAAGCTCTAAATATCCATATGGATTTGATGGGTGAAAGCTCCAAGCTTTAGAGAACCCAAGGCTATCTTCGAAAGAAGGGTTTTGGGTGAAGATTAGGAATCTATATCATCCTCAAAAGAAGGATGTGGAGACTAAATCAATGATAGACAATTATGTGTGTAGTTTGCTAAATTCTCATTGTCTTAGAAATAAGGGTGAAAGTGAGGTCGACTACGCCATGGGTATCATCCTAGAAATAGAGATGCCTTGATTGAGGTTGTGGTTAGTAATTGTTGAACACACCCATTAGGTATTCAAAAGGATCAATGGGTGAAAGTTTGGTGTTTTGTTGAAAAACTAGCACCAAATCTATAACCAAACCTACCCATATTTGATCTACTAAATTGATGTTGATGACTAACTCCCACATGTCACTTCCTTAGTAATTCATAATCCCAAGATTCGTGCATAATTGTTAAAACTCTAATTATTTGGAGTCCCAAATTTATACTAGAAAATCCTAAAAAGAAACATTAGTGTAGGAGCTCACCTCCCCTATTTTGTCTTTTTATACCATTTGTTTGAATTTATCTTGTAACTACCATTTCAAATTAATTTGATCTTCACTCACATTATTCCTTGTGGATTTGAACCCAGCTCCAAAGTTGGGTAAATATATTGACGATGACCTCCTTGTACTCAAATTGACGTGTAAGTTGAGCATTATAAAAAATAACGCCGTTGCTGGGGAACAATTTGTCATATTAAGTTAGTTTGCAATCATAGTTACTTGCTTGAATTCAAGCTTGTAAATATTTGTTTGTGATTTTTCTTTGTAGGTAGATTTTATTTTATTGTTACTTTTTGTGATGGCTTCTTCTAACAAATATAAGTTTAATGATTGGAAGTCATATCGTGACCCTCCATGTTTGTATTATTACGGACCACACTTTAGGAGAGATTATAAGTATGCTTCTCGAGAAGAGATTTTACCATCTCCATCTGAGTGGGAGTATGGTTGCCCCATGTGTGGCCATCTACAAAGTCATTGGGATGAGTGTCCAAACACCCCTCCCCTATTATACTAATCAAATTGATAGTTCTTCCTATGATTTTCTTAGGTAATATGATGAGAAACCAAAAGAACAATGCATCGATTCCAGTAGTTGTGACCCAAGGTTACTAGCTATCTTGGATTGGGTAGATGCAATAGGGGAGAATATGGAATACATGTACAAAGAATAGACCGGTGTCAAGGAAGAGCTATTGGGAAAAAAAGAAAAGCTTAAAACTATCACTACCTTTCCCGATACTCAAGAGGAGTGTTATCAAGAAGAGAAACCAAGATATGATGACGAGCTTTGTAGCAAAGATTTCTCAATGACTTCCCAATCATCCGACTCATACAAGGGAGAAGAAGCCATAATAAAGGAAATGGGGCTAGAGTCCAAAGAAGAAGCCAAGCTAACTCTTATAATGACTCTAGCTCATTTTGGGGTGGCTATGCTACGTTGGATGAAATACCTAAATTAAGGGAGGGACTTCATTCTAACCACTTTTCAACATTATGCTTGTTGGATTGGATGAAAGTTATCTGCTCGAGTAAATAATGAATTGTGGAGAGAGGGAACTCCACTATTATATTTCAAAATTTGACATTCCCACAGAGCATATGGAGCCCCATACATTAATGGACGAGCAATTCAACTTTTGAGGTACAAGAACCTCCCAAGGTCTAAGATACACCTAGAATGGAGTATTTCATTGGACAAAGCCCCAGTAAAGTTCCCAGAACTCTTTGATAGAATTTCTGCTATTAGGGAACATGCTCCAGGACTATCTGGGGGACCAGGAGAATCCTCTATACTCCCCATTCATATGCAGCTCAGTTTAACTATGAAATATATCAGGGGGAGCTTAAGAAGCAAGGCGCTAGGGTCTCTAGATTGGAAAAGGCATATGCAACCTTGGCAATATCACAAAGGACCCTCCGAGAGTCATAGGAAAAGTTGTTGAAGAGGGAAAAAGAAAGAGAAAAATTCTTCACCAAGCTATGGAGAGGGGTAAAAGGCATCTTCAAGGTACTTAAGACTGTAAAACAACTACCTTTGTCAAGGAGTGATAGTGATGATGGAGCTGCTGCTGAGGGGATTGGTGCTAATGATAGTGGAGACGATGCAAAGTATACCAGAGATGATGAAGCGGATTCAAGGAGCATTTTTTACTCTTACCTTGCAAACTAGGCAGTTGGGGGTGCCTGCCCCTATATTTGTACTACTTTGATGTCCCTGGCAGTGTTTTAGATGATACCCTGGACATTATTTTTATTGTGTTTTAAGATGCTATATTTTTGGGTACTCGGATAGTGCCTATGTTTTATGGATTATCATGTTTTTATTTTATTTCTAGTTTTAGTTTTCTATACGGGCTTTAAATTTTGTTATGGATCTTAATGATGTTGGATCAAGTATGCAGGTGAATTCTGAGTACTCGTAGCATAAATATCAGAAAATGCAAGGGAAGTCTGAGTACCTGTTGTATTTTATTTTGTAAATTGGGATCACATTACACACCATTGATAAAGTCTGAGTAGCCTTATGGGTGGTTTGCCCGTTTGAGCCAAAATGTGAGACTAAGGCTTTGGTTGTGGCCATAGTTTAGAAAATTGTGCGTGGTGTTAAAGTAAAATGAACATCCCCCTTCGTCCACAATTTTTCAAAAATCAAGGCCATGAACGTGAGCAATTTTGTAACAAAACTTTTTCTTTTTTTATGACTCCATAAGTTTTTGACTTGTAAATAATGATAGATACTCTAATTTTTTCTGTCACGGGATGGGCGATTCCCTTGGCAAATTATGCATGCCAAGTGTGGTGAGCTATTTGGTTGAAGAAATAATCTTAGTCCATCTTTTGGCACTGGAAACCCACTCTAGCCTAGAAAGCCTGACCGTGCATAAATGTAATCCCTAGTTACCCACTTTGAGCCTTTGGACCTTTCTTTAGCGAACTCATTACAAATTATGATCCATTCTTTTTATCCCTCTTTTAAACCATGCCCTCATGAACTTGAAAATGTAATTTGAGGCTAAATGCCTAAGCTGGGGGTGGTAAAGTGTAATGACCCAGGACTACCCCCTAGTTTTCATACGATAATAAAATGCCATAAGGTTAAAACTATCTAAAATATTGATAAAATATAACATATGTAAAACTGAATACTGTCTGAAAATCTAGTCTGAAAAACCTCTAACTGAATCTGTCTGAAAGTGGAGTTGATGGGACAATCCCCCAACTAATTCCATCTAGTGAACTACTACATCTACTAAAAATATGAAATGATAGAATATCCTCGAATGATGAGGACTCACTACTAAATTCACTACTAAATTTACTACTACTGGCTAAATCTGAATCTACTATGCGCGGTTGGGAACTTGAATGTCGAAACCTATGATATGAAATATCATAGTGCAGGAAATCATGCATCAGTACATGGGAATATAGTAGTATGCTAGATGAGGTAAGACTGAATGCAAGGGTTCATATGCATGAACAGTAACTGACTGAATGATATAGAGTAACTAAATATAAGGGTACATGGATAACTGAAACTACTGTAAATACTGACTATGTAATACTGTGCATATATGTATACTATAACTGAGCTTTTCTGAAGTTAAGTACTGAGTTTGGATAGCCGAGTAATTAAGACCTGAAGTTACTGATAACTAATTTACTAATACTAATTGACTGTGTCTGACAGTCCTGATTATGTAAAATTGAACTGAGTTCTAAACTGAAGACTGAAACTATGGGAGGTAATCATCTAACCGACATACCCCAATCTGAGCTAATCAGGGTCCAACCTATAAACCCAATTAGAAGGGTGTTAGCACTGTGCCACGGGTACTAACAACTACTGTGGAGTCAGTCCTAACTAACGAGTGACCCCTGAGATCAGTCCTAAGCTAGTGAGTGATCCTTGAGTATGTCAGTTCTATCTAACAGGTGACATCTCCTAAACTATGCTGGCTACATAGTTTTGGAACTTAGGGATTGCTTTTATGGACCTAGTCCTAGCTAACGGGTGAGACCCCATCCCTAGGTTCGCACGGTGCTGAATCCTACTCCCAACTAAAAGACATTGATCTGCTCATACTGAACTGGACTAGACTGATACAGATTTTACTGAGATTTGCTAAGTTCTATAACTGACAAAGTTCTACTGATGTAATACACCGTACTTCTACCTAGCTTAAAATCATCCCAAAAATGTTAAAAACTTGCGTTAAAAGATGAATCCACTTTTATACATGTGGAATTTTCAAGATTTATACTTTTTGTGTGTGGGAAATTGAATAAGATTTCCATCGATATCAAATTCTCCCAAATCTGGCACCCGAGCAAAAAGTTAGAGTCATTTTAGTAAGACAGTGTGCCACCTGAGCCATCAGCGCATCGCGGAGCATGCCAAAATGGCAATCGTTAAAATCCAGTGAGCCTCTGCATCGCGCCAAGGTTCAATTTTAAGTTGTCAATTTCCAGTGTACAATCGTGATTGCACCGCATCACGCCGTCAGCTTAGTTCCCTATTGGCTATTTCTAATGACACGACGCAATAGCGCTGCGTCGCGCCAGCCTGCCAAATCGAGAAATTTTGATGAAAAATAAATATTTCATCTAGGGATAAATTGGTCTTTTCCCAAGGTTTTAACACGTCCAGGTGCGGGATTTAATCCCTAAAAATGTTTTAAATTATTATTTACTCACTTTTTTCGTAAATCAAGAACATTCTCTCCTAAAAAACAAAACCCTAGCTTTGAGAAAATCAAAGCCAATTCTAAGAATCTCTCTAAGAAGTTCAAGAAACTTACAGTAAAGGTATGTCAAGTGTTGATTCATGAGTCCCTTTCACCCATGAAGCTCAAGAGTCTTTTTTCAAATTCCAAGGATTTTATGTTAATGAATGTTCATGAGTTAGTTGAATTGAAATTCATGTTCATGTTGTTGTTTGGTTTTGATTCATGTTTTAAATTACATGTTCAAATGATTGATCCTAGTATGTGATGTTTTGAATAATATTCATGATAAACCCTTTAAATTGATAATTGATTTATGCAACCATAATAATTAGATGCATTGATTATGGTACAGCCAAAGCATGCTCCCCATGTGTCTGATTAAATGCCTAGGTGAAGGAAAAAGTGCCATTATAGTATGTTAATATGAAATCCCAATTCATGTACAAGTTAATTCATGTCAAGTGTTTGATGAAATGTCTTAGGCAATGAATTGTGAATATATATATATATATATATATATATAGCCATTGTTGTGCTTTCAAACTTATATAATGATTTACTATTATTCTATCGAGTCTTGGGGGTATTTATACCCAACAATTTTGCTATGTGCCTAGAGCCAGTGTCAATATCACGATAATCTCAGTAACGCCATGATTAGTAGTATTCTATGTCAGTTACATGATCAGGAAAACTCAATAATCTCATGAACTCAGTCAGTTAACAGAATTCAGTAATAATCTATCAGTCCACAGAAGTCAGTGAACTCAGTCTAGTTCATCTTAGTATAATTAGTTTAGTGTCTATTCAATTAGAAGTAGGATTTAGCACCGAGCGAACCCAAGGATAAGGGCATACACTAACAGTAGAGGGTATGACCCCTTAGAAGCAATCCTTGCATTCCATAACTATGTAGCCAGCATAGGTTGAGACATCAACACTGAAAATTGAGGGTTGATGAGGTGGATTAACACTGCTAGATGAGGGTTCCGCTGTTATTCTTTGGGGACATTGCCAGATGAGGGTCACTCATAGCTTGTCTTTACCAGTAGTGCGGTATTGACACCCTTCCAATTGGGGTTACAGATTAGACCCCAACTTAGCTATAATAGCTTACTAGGGGCATGTCGGTTAGATGACTACTTACCACAGTCTCAGTCTCAGTCTCATTAATAGAACTCAGATAGTGCTATAGATTTCAGGACTGCCAAATACAGTCACTCAACTTAGTACGGAACTTAGCCAGTTCCACCAGAACCAAGACTGTCAGCAACAGACACCCAGTATCAGTTATAAGTAATCCATGTTATCAGTATATTCAGTATTCATAATCCCTATGTTTCAATTGCAGTTATGTTTTCATGCATTTATCCTCACGCAGTCATGTTCATGTTCATGTTTATGTTATCAGTCAGTTATAGTTTATGCGTATAAACCCCATGCATTCAACCTACCTCACTTGTGTACCAGTATATTCTCACATACTGACACATACTTTTCTTTTACGCTATGGTGTTTTATACTATAGGTTCGAACGCTCAGGATCCCAATCCCACTTAGCAGCTCAGATTTCAGTCAGCAGCAGTAGATTAGCAGTGAGTCGTCATCATTCGAGGATGCCTTATCATTTCAATATTTCAATACTTAGTTATTTCAGCAATTGGATTTAGTTTGGGACATGTGACATCAACTCCTTATTTAGACAGTTAGAGGCTTATTTAGACTATAGTATGTTCAAACAGTTATTTCAGTTTTGTTATTGTTATATTGCATCTACATTTATGTTTCAGTTTTGAACCTTATGGCATTTCAGCCTTTTATTCCATATTTATATAGTATATTATGTAGTGCTCAGTTACAGATATTAGTCATGGGTTAGTGCAATACCCTGTTCTTCAACCTAGCTTGAAATCATCCCAAGAGTATTAGAAACTTACTTTGAAATATGAATCCATTTTTGTACATGTATAATTTTTAATATTTTCACTTTTTATCATATGGAAAATTGAATTAGCTTTCCAAAGATACCAATTTTGTCCAAATTTAGTATCAGAGTAAAAAGTTATGGACGTTTTACTTAAAGCTATCAGAATCACCCAGGTGCGACGGCTAAGTTAACAAATCATCAATATAGTGACAGACCGTCGATCTAGCGATGGACCTTTGCCTAAAACGTCATAACCAAGGAAGTGAGGCAACCTTCTGGATAAGGTGCGACGGACAGGTTGATGGACCGTCAAACTTGCGACGGACCATCGCCCAAGCCGTCGCTACTTAGATAGTGAGTCCTTTTCTTGGTCCACGTACGACAGTCGAAATAACGAACCATCGAGCCAGTGATGGACCATCGCAGATCCCATTCAATTATTTTGAAGTAATTTTTAAAAGGGTATTTGGGTCTTTTTCGACCCGATTTAATCCCTTATTACACCCGACCATAGCTCATAAGTTCATTATTCTTTTACAATATCAAATTAGGGTTTCTCTCCAAGATCTATCCTCAAGAACAAGAAAACCCTAGGTGTTTAACTCCAAGTCATGAATTAAAGTTTTCCTTTATCAATCTTTAAGAAATCACAACCCAGGTATGTTATGTGTTGATTCATGGGTCCCTTTCACCATGAAGCTCTAGAATCTCTTTTAAAATCCAAGATTTGGGTATTTGTGAATGTTCATGATTTAAATTGAATTGAAATTCATGTTCATGATGCCGTGTGGTTTGATTCATGTTTTAAATTACATATTCCAATGGTTGACCCTAGTATGTGATGATTTGCATAATAACCATGATAAACCCCTTCAAATTACAAGTTAATTGATGTATCCATGATTATTAGATGTGTTGATGATTTTATAACCAAAGCATGCTCCCCATGTGTTTGATTAAATGCCTATGTGAAAGAAAAGTTCCATACTAGTATGATAATATGAAATCCCCATTCATGTACAAGATTATGCATGTCAAATGTTTAATGAAATGTCTTAATGAAATATGGATTGTTAATGTTAGTCAGGTATTCAAGAAATTCATGCTTTGTCAGTTTCTTTCCATGGAGTCCTGGGGGTACTTGTATCCAAAAAATATAGCTTTGTGCCTAGAGTCCGTATCATGTTTTCATGATATCCTCAGTCAAGCCATGATCCATAGAACTCAGTCTGTTATGTGACTCAGAAAATTTCAATAATACAGTAATCTCGATACTATTTTGTTAGTCAATGAAACTTAGTTAATTTAGTTAAATCAGTTCAGTAATTCACATTCAGTGTTTATTCAGATGGGAGTAGGATTTACCACTGAGTGAACTCGAGGATGGGAATCACCTGTTATAGGAGGGTGTGATTCTTAGAAGCAATCCTTGCATTCCAGAACTATGTAGCCAGCGTAGGTTGAGACATCATAGCCTGCTATATAAGGGTAAATGAGGTAGCTTAACTGTTATGTGAGGGTTCCCATCATTCTCACTAGAGTTACCTGTTATATGAGGGTTACTCATAGATTGTCCTAAATATTGGCGCGGTATTGACACCTTTCCAATTGGGTTTACAGATTGGACCCCAACTTAGCGATAATGGCATATTAGGGGTATGTTGGCTAGATAACTACTTCCCACGGTTTTAGTTATAGAATCAGGATTGTTAGATACATTCATTTAGTCTCAGTACTAGAACTCAGATAGTTTTACGAAATCAGGACTATCAGATATAGTCAACTCAGAATAGTATGGAACTCTGCTAGTTCTATTAGAACCTAGACTGTCAGATGCGGTCACTCAGTATTAGTTACTTCAGTTATATGGTTATCAGTATCTCATGTTGTCAGTACTCAGATTCAGTAATCATGTTATCACGAACTCAGTTATTGTTATTATGTATTCATGCATGTATTCTCACGTTCATGTTGTCCAGTCAGTTAGTATAGTTCATGCATGTGAATCCTTTGCATTCAGCCTATCTTCCATGCATACCAGTACATTCAAAGTACTGATGTATTTGCGCTATGGTGTTTTATACCATAGGTTTAGAAGCACGAGCTTCAGAGCATCAGTAATATTCCAGTCTCAGCAGTCAGAGATAGCAGTGAGTCCTCATCCTTCGAGGACATGACCATTCTTTATTATCTCATTAATTAATTTATTAGTTGGAGTTAGTTGGGATAATGTCTCATCAACTCCTTATTCAGATAGTTTAGTCAGTTAGAGGCTTTTCAGACTATCATGTTCAGATAGTTATTTCAGTTTTTGGGTATTTTATACCCCATCTACATGTTATGATTTATCAGTTTTGTTTTAGTTTTGAATCTTAAGGCCTTTCAGTTCATGTGTCCGCATTTATACAGTATATTATGCAGTGTTTAGGTACAGATATCAGTCATGGGTTAGCTTGTGGTCCTTTGGGGTCATGAGCATCGTGTAGCATTCCCTGTACCAGATTTGGGGCATTACAGTTATCTTGTGGTCCTTCGGGGTCATGAGCACCATATGGCATTCCAGGTACCAAATTTGGGGTGTTACAAACTTGGTATCAGAGCCAGGTTCATTTGATTCCTAGGAAGTCTAAAAGCCACATCTAGTAGAGTCTTGTGCATGGGTGTGTTGTGCACCACATTTATGTACAGGAGGCTATAAGATATTTTAGGAACAGTTTCCCTTCTTTCAGTATTCATGTCGTGTCAGTGAGCATGAGCTTAAATTAAACTCTCAGTCTAATCTGTTTCTCCCTTTTCATTTTCAAAACATGACTCCCAAAAGAAGAAATGAGAATCAGTCAGCCCCTCAGCCCGTCCAAGCAGATTCCTTGGACGAACACGTCTCTCATGAAGAGTTCAGAGCTGCATTCACTATTCTTGCTAATTTAGTTGCTGCTCAGAATGAACAGCCAACTGCTGTTCCAGCCAACCCGGTGGCCAATACAGCTACAACCAGGATTCGATATTTAACCCAGATGAATCCTCCATCCTTTTTCGGGTCTAAGACAGACAAGAACCCTTAAGAATTCCTTGATAAGGTTCAAAAGGGTATAGATATCATGGGGGTTACCGCTAGTGAGAGTGTTGAGCTAGATGCATATCAGTTACGGGAGATGGGTCACACATGGTTCAAACAGTGGAAAGCAGAGAGGGCTATATATGCAGGTCTTGTTGAGTGGGAAGAGTTTGCCACTTCCTTCGTAGATAGATTCTTTCCCCTAGAGCTGAGAGAAGCTAAGGTGTTAGAGTTTATCAACCTCAGGTAGGGTAACATGATAGTGAAAGAGTATTCTCTCAAGTTTACTCAACTAGCTAGATACGCTCATCATGTAGTGGCAGACAGCAGGGCTAAGATGAGTAAGTTTGTTTCTGGTGTGAATGATAGTATGGTCAAGGAGTACAGGACTGCCATATTGATTAGTGAGATAGACATAGCCAAGATTATGATCCCTGCTTAACAGATAGAGGAGCAGAAGATTAAGGAGAGAGAAGCAGAATAAGAGAGCTAGAATAGGTAGCTTTAATTTCAATTAGCCTAAGTCGGAGGGCGGTAACCGTTCTCAGTTCTGCCCAAAGTCATCCATTCCAGCTCCTTCCTTAGCCAGTGCTCTATTTCCAAAGTTTAGGGAGGGTAACAAAGATAGGGCACCAGGCCCTAAATCTCAGGGCAGTATTAGCAGTGCCCGAACCAATCCTCTTTGTCAGACTTATGGTAAGAACCACAAGGGTGTTTGCAGAGTTGTCAGTGATGTATGTTTCAAATATGGTAAGGCAGGCCATAGAGTCAGAGATTGTCCCTAGTCAGGTTTTCAGGGTCAGCATAATCGTTCCTCAGCTCAGTCTGGTCTCCCGAACCAGCAGGGTGCCACTTCCAGTGCCTCTAGTGGGCAATGTCCAAATAGATTATATGCTCTTTAGTCCTGACAAGATCAGGAAAATTCTCCTGATATGGTCACTGGTACGTTACAGATCTTTCATGTACATGTTTATTCTTTGCTAGATCTAGGAGCTTTTTTGTCTTTTGTTTCCCCTTACATAGCTGTTGAGTTCGAAGTCAGTCTCAAAATTCTAGCAAAGCCCTTCTCAGTCTCTACCCTAGTAGGTAAAATCATCATAGCCCAATGGGTATACAAGAACTGTTCGATTATGATATTTCAGAAAGTCACTTCAGCAGACTTATTTAGATTAGAGATGACTGATTTCGATGTCATTCTCGGTATGGATTGACTTTATTCCTACTATGCCACAGTTGACTGTAGATATAGAGTTGTCCAGTTTTAGTTTTCAAATGAACCTGTCCTAGAGTAGAGGGGTAGTACTTCAGCCTTTAAGGGTCAGGTTTTTTCCTACCTTCGGGCAATGAAAATAATATCTAAGGGATGTGTCTATCATCTTGTTCGATTTAAGGACACTAGCTCCTAAACTTCCAGTCTTGAATTAGTCCCAGTAGTGAACGAATATTCTGATGTCTTTCCCAAAGATATTCCAGGAATTTCTCCTGAAAGGGAAATAGACTCGGCATTGATCTTCTTCAAGATACTCAGCCTATATATATTTTGCCATACAAATGGAACTAACAAAACTCAGAGAATTGAAAGAACAGTTGAAGGATCTCCTACATAAGGGATTTATCAAACCTAGTATTTCCCCGTGTGGCGCACCAGTCTTATTCATGCAAAAGAAAGATGTTTCTCTCAGAATGTGTATAGATTACCGTCAACTCAATAGAGTCATGGTCAAGAACAAGTATCCACTCACTATATCTATGACTTATTTGACCAACTTTAGGGTGCCAGCTATTTCACTAGGATAGACCTCAGATCAGGCTATCATCAGCTCAGAGTCAGAGAATGTGCATTCCAAAAATAGCTTTCCAAACTCGCTATGGTCACTTTGAATTCTTAATCATGTCCTTTGGTCTTACCAATGCCCTAGACACTTTCATGGACTTGATGAATAGTATGTTCAAGTAGTACTTGGATATTTTCGTTATAGTTTTCATAGAAGACATCCTTGTATATTCCTGCAGTGAGCGTGATCATGCAGACCATCTTGGAAAAGTATTACAAACTCTCAGAAATCATCAATTGTTTTCCAAATTTAGTAAGTATGAATTTTGGCTAAGGTCAGTAGCATTCCTTGGTGATATCATTTCTGGTGATGGCGTTAGAGTTGATCCTCAAAAGACTGAAGCAGTAAGAAACTGGCCTCACTCTATCTCTCCATTAGATATCAGAAGTTTCTTGGGTCTAGCTAGCTATTAAAAATGGTTTGTTAAGGGATTTTTATCTATTGCATCCCTTATGTTCAGATTGACTCAGAAGAAAGTTAAGTTTCAGTGGTCAGATCCTTGGGAGAAGAGTTTTCAGGAGTTGAAGACTCGACTCACCTCAGCCCCAGTTTTAGCTTTTCCAAATGGTTCAGATAGGTTCGTAGTGTCCTATGATGCATCTAGAGTAGGTTAGGATTGTGTCCTCATTGTAATACCCCGCAAAGTTCTCTCCTAGTCTGAGCCTTGGAGTGTTTTTGGAAAAACAAAAATTTGAGTCAAAAGTTTCAGAAATATCTTCCCAAGTATGAAACACTTTGAATCATGTTTTATTTCTCTGAGTTCAACTTTTTGTCATGTAGACCATTGAATAAGCTTTCCATCGATATCAATTTCATCAAAATCCAACATCGGATGAGGGAATTATGGCTGTTTTACTAATCGGTATTGGAATCGCCCAGGTTTGACAGTCGACCTGGCGGACCGCCAAGTCCTTGATGGACCATCAAGTGTTCAGTTAGGCCAAGACAGAACATCCCATTTCTGGCCCCTGAGTAACGTCCAAAGTGGTGGAGGATCAAAAAGTTGATGGACTATCAAGGAGTCCATCATGTCGAAATAGAATGGCCCATTCTTGACCCTCGGGTGATGGACGATCTGGTGGACCGTTAGATTCCTGACGAACCATCACTTCGACCATCACGTCGAGACAAAATATACCAGTTTTGGCACTCGAATGTTGAATGACTTGGTGGACCGTCAGATCGACCGTCACAAACCCCGATCAACAGTTTTTAACTCTTTTCTTTAAAGGGCATTTTGGTCTTTTCCACTCTTTCCCCAACCTCTATGAATACCCTCTTAAGGGTTGAAGGCCTTATTTCTTTTCTCTTCTTTCACCCAAAAACTAAGGTTTCCAAAATTAAAAATTCTCTCTTCTTCCACCAAAAATTTAGGGAGAATCAAGAGCAAAAATCAAGAATTCTTCCAAAGGTTTTCAATAAAGAGTTTCCCCAAGTTATGTAGATGTTGATTCTTTGGTCCCTTTCATCCAAGAAGCTCAAATACCTTTTTCTAAATTTCCAAGATTTATGTTTATGAATTCTTTTTTTAATGATTCTTGTGAGTTGAATTGATGTTCTTGCTATGATTGAGTTATAGTTCATGTTTGTCTACAAAATTATCAAGCCTTGGCCTTAGTAGGTGGTATTTGTGTGGTAAATGGATTATGTACTTGTTGATGTTGAATGACCTCCAAGATGGGATACTTATGTGGTTTGTATGAATCTATGATAATATATGAGTGGAAACATGTAAATTTGGTTGTTCATGATGGGTAGTTGGGTTATTATACTAATGCCTAAGTTGTGCATGTGAGGTGTTCAATAAAATGTCTAAGAGACTACAAATTAAGCATTGTAGTTAAATCATGATCTAATGACTTCTAAGATACGATCATGTGTTACGATTGTTGATGTGTTCATGACTTTTAGGTGTAGAATTGGTTGATTTAGCAGAGTATGTCTCCCATAGGTTGATAAAAGCTTAGAAGAAGAATATGGGACATTATAGCATGTTGAATATAAAGCCCCAAATTGTGAGCTAGTCTATGCATGCCTAGTGTTTGATAAAATGACCAAGTGAATGAATTATTCCATGCTAGTAGGAAATCCACAAATAAGTGTGAACCTATGCATGTCTAGTGTTTGTTGAAGGACCTTAGTGGTTGAGGGGAGATATGATGGTTGTAAATTCCCCATTATGTACCCCTTGATTTATGTTAAGTTTTTTTTAATATATGCTAAGTGATTAGCAAGTAAGCTATGACATGATAGTATGAAGTTTCCCAAGCAGTGTGAAATCCAAATACACGTTAAGGCCGATATAGGTATGAAATACTTGAGGTAAAACCTTGCTGAATAAGGTATGATCTAGTAGTATGTTTCCTCTATGTTATTATGTGATTAATATCCCAAGATGCTTAAAGCGACCCTTTGGTAATTGTGATGATGCATTAATGATGGTGACGATTAAGGTATGATTGCGATAATAGGTGAATGATTGCAATAATACATGAATGATTGTAATGGTGAATGAATGATCATGATGATGTGAGAATTATTATGTTTTAATTTTATGTTATCGAGTATTTTGGTATTTATACCCGACATTAGAGCTATTATCTAGAGCCCATGTCTGTTTTGCAAAAATTCCAATCGAGCCACGGTTCTCAGAACTCAGTGAACTATAGAACTATGTATCTTCAGACAAGTGCAGAGCTTAATCAGGCTCTGTAATCTCAGTTATCTCTGTAATCTCTATATCGCTAGTAATCTAGCCTCTGTCCTGTAATCAGATCAGATCTAATAGTATTCAAGTGATTCAATTCTAATCTCAGAAGCAATTTGAATAATCTATTCAAGCTCTGCATCGTCAGTCAGATGCTATAATTCGATACCTTTCCGTTAGATACGAAACTAAGTAATCTCAGTGTAACTCAGTCAGATCTCTTCAGAAATATAATCAGTATCAGATTCAGCTAAGTCTAAGTTCAGTAAAGAATTAAATCAGTGTCTTTCAGTTGAGAGTAGAAACTAGCATCGAGCGAGCTCAAGGATGGGGACTCACCTACTAGTAGAGGGTGTAATCCTCAGATGCGATCCTTGAGCTCCAAAACTATGTAGCTAGCGTAGGTTGAGACATGATACCTGCGAGATGAGGGTGGATGAGAGACTTCATACCTGCTAGATAATGGTAGATGAGGTGGCTTGACCTATTAGATGAGGGCTCCACCATTCTCGTATGAGGACCTGATAGATGAGCGTCACATAGAGATAATGTCTTTACTTGTGGTACGATATTGGCACCCTCCCAACCAGGGATAGAGGTTGGACCCCTAAGAGATAGTAAGGGCATGTCAGTTAAGTAACAACATCCCACAGCTCAGTTCAATTTACAAAATGCAAGGCTGTTAGATACAGGCCATCATGTATGATTATCTACAAATTCGAAGATTCGCTGCTAGATAGGCCGATCTTAAAATCAGTTATCAAGTAGTATTATTATCCACAGACTCAAAGACAACTTGTTAGATAGGGTTGCTATCCATTTCAGAAGCTTCAGATACTCGTAATCTCAGTATGTTCAGAGATTTCAGAACTCACTCCTTGATGAAAGTGCATCCATATTTCCCAATTATCAATATTAGATGAGTCAGTGATTTAGTATCTCAGTGTCAATAGTGAGTTCTATTTGCAGGAAAGTGGTATCCGAGTTCTAGTCTCTAGAGTTGTGATGATTATGATTATGACCTGTGCATTTATGTATGTGTTCTCGTGCGATGTTTTTATGATTATTCAGTTTACACATTGTGCATGCATGGGCCCTTACATTTATCCTTACCTCGTCTACATACTCAGTACATTTTTGTACTAACGCATTTGCGCTATGGTGTTTTTTTTGACACCATAGTTTCAGAGGCACAAGATTTTGAGTTTCCTCAGCAGTTCAATCCCAGGTAGCAGTAGTAGCATTGAGTCCTCTTCCTTTGAGGATGAATCTCAGTTTACTATTATTGCATCAGATTTTATTTATATTCTCAGTTAATGGAGTTAGTTGGGGATATGTCCCATCAACTCCATAGTTCAAATAGTTTAGAGGATTTTCAGACGAATGTTGATGTATTAGTATTCAATTTCCAGTTTGAGTATGTACAGATGTGTTGAACCTTATGGCCAGTTTCCGTATTTATTTCAGATATTATGCAGTGTACAGGTACAAATATCAGTAAAGGGTTAGCTTATGGTCCTTCGAGTCCATAAGCTCCGTGTGACATTATGGCAAGGGATCTCGGGGCGTTACAAACTTGGTATCAGAGCCTAAGGTTCAATAGTATCCTAGGGAATCTGAAAATCCACATCTAGTAGAGTCTTGTGCATGGTGTTTAGCGCTCCACATTTATGTACAAGAGACTACAGGATATACTTAAGAGTAATTTCCATTCTTTCAGTATTTAGATCGTGCGAGTGAGCTTGAGCTCTATTAGATCCTTAATATAATCCACTTGCTTATTTCAATTATAGAGTACGCCTCCTCCCAGATATTTTGTCCATGAGGTTGATGACCATACACTCAGCCAGTAGATCCTGAAAATGAGAGTGTGTCACATATAGAGTTTTGGGCAGCTTTCCAAGCGCTATCCCAGGCTGTGACTAATGTTCATGGGAACCGTTAGGCTGCAATCCCACCTCATCAAGATGGGGATTCTGCCGCAGCCAGGATTGGAAGCTTCATGTGAATGAACCCGCCTGAATTCTTTGGGTCAGTAGTAGGTGAGGATTTGCAGTTATTTCTTGAGGAGGTGAAGAATATCACTTAGATTATGCATGTGTCAGAGGAGGAGAGCATTGAGTTAGCATCTTATAGATTGAAAGATATTGTTCATAATTGGGTAGTGATATAGGAAAGAGTAGAGGGGAGAATGCAGCTCCTGTAACTAGGTCAGAGTTTCAGAGTGCCTTTCAGGATAGATGTTTCCCGCTAAAGATGAGAGTGGCTAAGGTAGATCAGAGTGCCTTTCAGGATAGATCTCGAGGCGTTACAAACTTGGTATCAGAGCCTAAGGTTCAATAGTGTCCTAGGGAGTCTGAAAATCCGTATCTAGTAGAGTCTTGTGCATGGGTGTTTAGCACGCCACATTTATGTATAAGAGACTACAGGATGTACTTAAGAGCAATTTCCATTCTTTCAGTATTCAGATTGTGCGAGTGAGCATGAGCTAAAGTTGATGCTTAATCTAATCCACTTGCTTCTTTCAATTACAGAGTATGCCTCCTCGCGGAGATTTTGTCCATAGGGTTGATGACCAGCCCCTTCAGCCAATAGATCCTGAAAATAAGAGTGTGTCATATACAGAGTTTCGGGCAGCTTTCTAGGCACTAGCCTAGGCTGTGACTAATGTTCATGGGAATCGTCAGGCTGCAGTCCCACCTCAGCAAGATGGGGATTCTGCCGCAGCCAGGATTGGAAGCTTTATGAGAATGAACTCCCAAATTCTTTAGGTTAGTAGTAGGTGAGGATTCACAGTTGTTTCTTGAGGAGGTGAAGAATATCACCTAGATTATGTATGTGTCAGAGGAGGAGAGTGTTGATTTAGCATCTTATAGATTGAAAGATATTGCTCATGATTGGATAATGATGTGGGAGAAGAGTAGAGGGGAGAATGCAGCTCCTGTAACTTAGTCAGAGTTTTAGAGTGCCTTTCTAGATAGATTTTTCCCGCTAGAGATGAGTGAGGCTAAGGTAAAGGAGTTTATGAACCTAAGGCAAAGTTCTATGACCGTGAAAGGGTATTGTCTTAAGTTTAACCAATTAGCTAAGTATGCTCCTGACTTGGTAGCTGACCCTAGAGCGAGTATGAGTAAGTTTTTGTCTGGTGTATCAAGTTATGTGTTGAAAGAGTGTAGAACTGCCATGCTCAATAGAGATATGGACCTTTCTAGGCTAATGATTCATGCACAATAGATTGAGGTAGATAAGATAAATGAGAGAGAGAGAGAGGGAGTAAAAGAGCCAAGACAGGTAGTTGTGGTCTCTCGCAGTCAGGGTCTCAAGGTAGTAGTAGTTCTCAGTATGGTCGGAGATTTTTAGTTACAGCTCTGTCATCAGCTAGTGTAGTCGCACCTGTGTTTGGGGGTATTAGAGTTGAGGGAGCGCCAAGCTCCAAAGCCCAGAGTAGTACTAGTGGAGTTCGTACTTACCCGTTGTGTGGAGAATACGGTAAGAATAATAAGGGTGTATGTAGAGCCGGTAGCGATGTGTGCTTTGGATATGGCGAGACCGGTCACAAAGTTCGAGACTGTCCTAAGCTAGGTCCCCGAAGTTAGCGTAGTCGTCCTTCAGTCTCTTTTTGATCGGGAAAGAATTCCCTGAAATAGACCCGGGTAAGTTATGAGCCCTTTATCATTATAATATGCATTATTAGGTCTTTTGCTTTCATTTTGAGCTTATATGCTAGCATGAGTCATACCCGAGTTTCAGGTCTCAGTAGGTCAATTATGATCTAGTCGTGGGTGCCATACGTACTGCTCTAGTATTTTAGTGAATGTGTTTAGAGAGACATAGAGTCCCAATGAGGGAGATACCCAATAGTATCATGATGTTGCATGCCAATAGATTCATCCTGGTGCATGATTAAATGACATTCATGCATTAGATATGCACATTTAGTAGAAAGAGTTCAGCTAGTCAGTGTGTGATCAGTTGTGTATTTATGAGATCATTCCAGTTACGAGTCCATGCATCAGATATGTATATGTGTTATGAGAATTCATCTATGAGTAGATTCGGTCGAGTATTCCTTGCATCAGATATGTATGCCCAGTGTGAGAACTCCATATGTCAGTCATTCCAGTTGCGTAGTCACGCCTTGAGATATTTCTGTGTCTTGAATAAGTTTTGTTAATCCGTATTCTCAGTCTATCAAAGCAACATTGAAGGACGAATGTTCCCAAGGAGGAGATAATGTAATACCCCATAAAGTTCTCTCCTAGTCTGAGCCTTAGAGAGTTTTTGGAAAAACGAAAATCTAAGTCAAAGGTTTTAGAAATATCTTCCCATGTATGAAATACTTTGAATCCTGTTGTATTTCTCTAATTTCAACTTTTCTTTTCATGTAGAGCATTGAATAATCTTTCCATCGATACCAATTTCATCAAAATCCGACATCGGACGAGGGAGTTATGGCCGTTTTACTAAACGGTATCAGAATCTCCCAGGTTTTGCGGTCGACCTGGTGGACCACCAAGTCCTTGGTGGACCG
This sequence comes from Capsicum annuum, assembly GCF_002878395.1. NCBI lineage: Eukaryota > Viridiplantae > Streptophyta > Magnoliopsida > Solanales > Solanaceae > Capsicum > Capsicum annuum. The sequence continues at coordinate 33,005 of NW_025893629.1, forward strand.
TCAATTGTCCTGTCAGGCCAAGATAGAACATCCCATAGCTGTCCCCCGAGTGACGAACAAAGTGGTGGACCATCAAAAAGTTGACGGACCGTCAAGAGGTCCATCAGGTCGAAACAAAATGACCGATTCCTGACCCTCGGGTGACAAATGATCTGGTGGACCGTCAGATTCCTGATGGACCGTCACTTCGACCGTCACATCGAGACAGAATGTCTCAGTTTTGGTACTCGAGTGACGAATGACTTGGTGGACCGTCAGTCCCTCTGACGGACCGTCAGATCGACCATCATAGACCTCGATCAGCAGTTTTCAACTCTTTTCTTTAAAGGGCATTTTGGTCTTTTCCACTCTTTCCCAAACCTCTATAAATACCCAATTAAGGATTAAAGGCCTCATTTCTATATAGTGAGCATAAAGTTAGAAACATCCAACTTTTGGGTTAAAGTTAGGTTTTCCTTATGAATAAAGGGATTTTCCTCCATTGCAATTGAGTCATCAAGAAATCCTTAAGATAAATAAGAATTACTCACTTCTCTCTCCATTTTTCTTCTTCTCTTCTTTATATTTCATAACACATAGAGAGTTGTTTAAAATATGTAAGGTATAGAGGGATAAATAGATATGTGTTCTATATATGAAAAGAAAGAAGGAAGACTAGTTTTGTAGGATTTTTCTTGTGTGGGGACAATTATGTATAGTAGCCCACATGGGGCCATTTCTATAGTTTAAGCATGACAGCTGCTTCAAATGACACTTTTGAAATGTAACGTAAAATACATTAGCCTTACTTCATGTCTTTTAATAGTTTTATTTTTTCTTTTGTTTTTCTACTTTTGATGGCCATCTGGGCCTATTAAAAAGAACATCTCAATGGTTCTATTATGATTTTGATTTTGGTGCTTATTTTTACTCTCAATTTCATAATTAGTTTCATTTTAATTGGCCTGGTATTAAATATTATACGTTTATATTTAATTTATCTCTTTTAGTAAATTAAAAGTTTTTTATTATTTTTTCATATTATTTTTAGTACATAAAATAATAGTTTTCAAATTATGAATTTTAAATCATCATTTATAGGTTAGTTTAGTAAATATTTTATTAGTTAAAACTTCTTAAAAATACTTTAGGTCATCAAAGACCAAGTAATATAAAATAGAAAGAGTATTTATAAAAGAATAAGGAACAATATAATAATATGTCTGGACCATCTTAGTGGGAGTGTAGACACAAAAATTATGAAATTTAAAAATAGTAGTATTCATTTTTAAATTGAATATTTGGTTTTGAATATCTGAATTTTAGTTTTAAAATATTGAATTTATCTAATTCATTTTAGCACTGACGATTAGCAAATTGACTCTTTTTACCAATAAAAAAGTGAATGGAAAGAGTATATAGTAGTAAAGTCTAGTAAAGGCAAGCATTCGTGGTATTAATAATAATTAAAAGGCCTTTGCATTTATTTATACTAGTATTTGGCCTCACGTGAAAAATATTAGAGAAAAATCATTAAAAATAATCTTATTATTTTTAAATTAAGATAAAAGACAACAATATAAGTGAGAAATTAGATACGAAATAAGATCTCAAAAGAAGAGAGTTTTCTATTCTTCCAATTGTTTAAGTGTACACAATACAAATTATTACCTCTATTTATAGACATAGAAACATATAAAAGGTTGTTATAAATATGACATTAACCATGAAGATTATGAGGGAGGTTAAAGGGTGTAAGATTTACAGTCATAATGGTGAGGGTAATGGGTGTTTAACTATACTTTGCGAAGCAGAGTAGTGGACATCCGTAATAACTAATACAATATCTTATAACACTTCCCGTTGGATGTTCATAGATAAAGTGCCTCGTTAAAACCTTGCATAGATAAATCCTGTTGAGGAAATCCTAGTGAAGAAAAAAGAGTACATATATCTTTTAATACGCATTATTTGTTACCTCATTAAAAATCTTGATAGGAAAATCCAGTGGGACAAAACCTCGATGTAGAAAAAATTAGTATAATATGTATTATACTCACTCTAATTAAAACATCACTTAATCCTTGTAATTATGTCTTCTAATCTTGTATGTTAGCTTTTCAAATGTTTATATTGACAGTGTCTTTAGGGTCAAATCATATTCATGATGATGTTGCATTCTTGAACTAATGTTGATATAATTTTATTTTTTGTTTTTAAATTTTTGAGCTCATTCAAATATATTCTTGATAACCACTTATTTCGTGATTGTTGCAATTCTACCGCATAAACAAGTGTACGTAGTCATGCAAGTAATAAAGTAGCCCACTCGAGCCGAATGTCAAACCACGGGGACTTGTGTTTAGCAACAACCCAATTCTAGTATCACTAAGAAGATTAAACAAGTGAGATTATAACTAATAAAGTTTAAGATTTGAGAATTCTAAAGTAACAGTAAACAATAAGGAAATATACAATGTTTGACACAATGAACAGAAGAAATCCAAGGTCGAGGCACTATGAGCAATCCTACTAAGCTATATAAATTTGTTAGTTAAGTTAACTATCTGGGTTGTTGATTCACGGGGTTGATAACATGATTATGGTCTTTCAAGCCTCTAATAGTCTATCTAAATTAGCCCCATTACTACATAATTGAGCGAGAATGTGAGAACTAATTTAAACATATTTGTATGTCATCGCGTATTTGAACTAAATAGGGCGAGTTACGTATATTCCTATTCTAAATGTGAATCCTATCTTTAATTAATTTAAAGTATAAGAACCCACTCCATAAATTCCACGATCTTATCTATTGTTCCTTCTTGCGAGCTCACAATAGAAACATGGGTTTATTCTAGAGGTAGAGAGTCAAAAGAATAGTAATAACAAGAATATATGAACAAACAAATATAATAATCAATGTAAAACCAACTCAATTACACACTGAGTATTCATGTTCGTAGCCTCAATCATAGAGCAAGGGTGTTTAGTCACTCGTAGTTTTACAATGAATATAAAGATTGGAATTCATATAGAAAAACTAAAAGTAAACTACAGTAAAGAAAATAAGAAACCTAATTGGAGCCCCTTTTCTATTTTCTCTTTCACAAGGTCATCCCAGGTCATTAGGATAAGAGTTAAGAATCCTATTTATAGTGTAGAAGAAATCAACCGAATTTTACCCTTTGTCATGGCACACTCCAAATCACGAATGTCAAAAGGTATGACTGTCACGACCCGAGACTACCACCTAGTCATTACACGGTGCTTAAGGCAATAAGTGCCCTAAGTTAACCTATGATCTAATACCTATTATGAGAACTGAATAAGGATAATAAAACCATGTGTATGGAAGATAAACTGATAAAAAACTATCAACTGAAGTACTGGAATATATATGAAATGACATTACTAAAGTATCTAATAAATACTGCAAACTAGACTATCTATCTGAAATAGCTGAATAAATTGAAAACCAATTGAGTATCTATCTGTCTGAAGGCCTCTAAGAATCTTAAGGAGTTAATGGGATAGAAACCCAACTAACTCCGACTGAATAAACATAAATAGATTCTGAAATAACGATAAAATATGTTATGTCCTCAATGGAAGAGGACTCACTACCACTGTTGTTGGGTAAATGCTGGACTGTCTAAGAATGGTGAGGAAACTGAGCATCCAAACTATAATACCCTGTATTTTTCTATCTCAATTTAACTCTCAGTATACAAGTATTCCAATATAAAATTTTTATAATACAATTTTTTTTCAGTTTAGAGCTTACCAATGCATAGGAAATTCAGTCAGCTTTCCAACGATTAAAACTCGCCCAAATTCGATACCCGTGTGAAGAGTTATAGCATTTTTTAGCAAAATAGTGTACGACTTGGTACTTCACTACATCGCGGATAGGGTGCTAATAGAAAATATCAGTTCCCAATGAGCCAACATAATACACTCGTGTCATGTAGCAGTGCCAGTTACCAGTTGGCATTTTCCAGTGAAGCTCCACGATAGCACCGTATCAAGCCAAGAACTAGATTTGCATCCAGTGAGGCACCGCGATGGCGCCGCATCGGGCCATCAGTCCAGTTCCCAGTTATCCATTTTCTAGTGGCTCGCCAAGATTCCACCGCATCGCGGTGAATCCAAAAATTAGGATTTTTAGTTCTTAAATTCTGAGTTTTTAAATCATTCCAGGGGTATTTGGGTCTTTTTCCATGGCCTTAATCAATCCTAAACACAAAATTAAGCCCTAAAAGAGCACTAATTTCTCATTATTTCATTATTCATTCACTTTCTCTCAAGATTAAAATCATTCTCTTTCAAAAAGGAAAAAAATCCTAGCTTCAAGAATCAGGAACAATTCTCAAGTATCCCTCCAAGAACCTTCAAGGAATAATTTTTTCAGGTATGTTAGGTTTTCATCTATAGGTTTCTTTCACCCATAGAGTTCAAGAATCCATTTTTAAAACTACAATATTATTTATTCATGATTTATATGCTTAAAATTGGATTGTATTCATGTTTATGACATTAATTGAGTTTCAATCCATGATTAATTATAGATTTCATGAAATTAAAATAGTAGGTATATTAATTTGTGTAATTCCCATGTTATAATCCTTGAATTAGAAAGTTTGGGTGTTGTAGTTACAACGTTTACATATTGTCCATGATTATATGCATTAAGATGTGCTCCCTATGTGTTTGATGGACTGTCCATGTGAATTAAATGGTAAAATCATGACATTCTAGCATAGGTACAAGCTTATACCCAATAAGTGTTTGATAAAATGTATCTATGAATGAATTATGAAAAAGTAGACTTTGTTATGCTTTTTAAGATCATGCTATGCTTTACTTTTCATGTTATTGAGTCCTGGGGGTATCTAATACTCGATAATCTAGCTGTTTACCTAGAGATACAGTAGTTACAAGATAGTCTCAGTAATCTCACGGATAGTAGAACTCAGTCAGTTACAGAACTTAGTGAAACTCAGTACCCATCCAGTTTAGTCCAGTATAATAATTAGTTTCCTTTAGATGGGAGTAGGATTTAGCATCGAGTAAACCCAAGGATGGGGGCTCACCTGCCAGTAGAGGGTGTGACCTTTAGTAGCAGTCCTTGCATTCTAGAACTACATAGCCAACGTACGTTGAGATATCAACCTGCCAGTTGAGGGTTGATGAGGCATTCTACCTGCCAGTTGAGGGTACCACCATTCTCATTCAGGGTACCTGCCAGATGAGGGTGACTTTTCAACTTGTCTTTACCCGTGGCACAGTAAAGACACCCTTTCAATTGGGGTTAGAGGTTGGACCCCAAATCTCTTTAGAAAAGGGTATGTCGGTTAGATTATTACTTCCCATAGTTTTAGTTTCAGTCTCAGTATAGACAAAATCAGGACTGTCAGACAGAGTCACTCAGTTATTAGTAATCCAGTTATCAACAATCTCAGATATCAGTTACTCAGTCTCAGAAATCAGTTCTCAACTTCAGTAAAAGCTCAGATACAATATTCATGTATATGAACAGTATTGCATACTCAGTATTTAATAGCAGTTTCAGTTATCCATATACTCTTACTAATTTATTCTGTATCATTTAGTTAGTTATTGTTCATGCATATGAACCCTTGCATTCAGCCTTACCTCAACTAGCATACCAGTACATTCCACGTACTGACGTATACTTTTTCTTTGTGCTATGATGTCTTATATCATAGGTTCGGACACTCAGTTTCCCGACTATGCTTAGACAGATTCAGTTAGCAGTAACAGATTCAGTAGTGAGTCCTTATCTATCAAGGTTATGCTTTAATTTCAACATTACAGTATCTTCAGCATTTTAATAGGCGGAGTTAGTTGGGGGCTTATCCCATCAACTCCACTTTTAGATAGTTCAGTTAGAGGCTTTTCAGATTAGATTAGTTCAGACAGTGTTCATTTTTTCCAGATATTATTATAGTTGTTATTCTTTATCAGTATTCAGATTATGAACCTTATGGTATTTTAGTCTATGTTCTACATTATTTTAGTATTATTATTTAGTGCTCATAGAAGGTACTAGTCATGGGTGGTTAGCTTGTGGTCCTTCAAGGTCGTAAGAACCGTGTGGTATCTGGGGTAAAGAATTAGGCGGTTACCAACTTGGTATCAGAGCCTAAGGTTCAATAGAGTCCTAGGGAGTCTGAAAAGCCGCATCAAGTATAGTCTTGTGCATGGGTGTGTAGCGCGCCATACTTATAGGCAAGAGGCTATAAGACATTTTAGGAAAAGATTCCCTTCTTTCAGTATTCATGTCGTGCGAGTGAGCATGAGCTCAAGTTAAACTTTCAGTCTAATCCTTTTCTTCCTTTCGTTTAAAGAACATGCTTCCTAAAAAGACCAACAGAAGAAGAATAAGAAACCAGTCAGCACCTCAGCCCATTCAGGCAGATCCCCTAGATGAGCATGTCTCCCATATAGAATTCAGAGCTGCATTCACCACTCTAGCCAATTCTGTAGCAGCCAATTCATACTCAAGTATTGAATTTCGATAATTTAATTTTGTAGTTGCTTTTTCAAAGTTGAAGAATTTGTTTTACCTTATACACCAACCCAATTATGTGTTTTATCTTCATAAAACTATATATCATAATTTGTAATATCAAATCAAACTTAAATATAGCCAATTTAATAAATTAATTAAACAGAACAAAAAACTATTTTCCTTTTCGCAAAACGATTAAAGCTTTTAGTCTAACATTTATCTAAAACCACATTCAGATTACTTCATTTCTAATTCGACTTTTGTAGTATCTAGATGTGATATTCTACTACTTGAAAAATTAAGATTGGGAAAAGGAGGTAACAACAGTGATTCAAGGCTATCAACCCTCATTTAATCAACTCGAGACTCAAAAGGTGACAATTGTACTATGGTTATAGATAAGTGATAGCAAGACGATGCCCCAAAACTTACATGGTAAAGGGTGAGATCTATCAACACGTTCACAAGACAGTTAATAATACATAGCTTGTCAACTTTGCATACAAATTAATAGGTTAGGTGGATTGAACACGATAATCTTATGTAGTTGTGAAACTAGGGGGAACACAGTCCTAGTGTTTGTCTCCTATTGTCTACAAACTAAAGCTTTCAAGTTCGACTACTTGTTACTGTTGACTTTCAAATTCCCCTATTTTCTTTTCCGCGCTACTCGTGAATTTTGTCAAGTTTGAGATACTGTTTTTCATATTCCCTGTGGTTTCGACCCCAACCTGAGTTGGGTTACTATATTTGGTATTGATCACAACATACTTCTTTGGAGTTCAGTTTTGGGCGACATCACTAAGTCAACAGTAAGTGGGGATAAAAATCTAAACACCTAGCGATCTACGCAAATACGAAAAAGAATAAGTAAAAGCTATACAAAAAGATAACAATGCAGTAAAAAACAAATCAAACATAACCTAGTTTGTCCCTCATAAGCCCGCTAGACACACTGAAGAAGACAAGCAATCCAACTGTGCTCCTATAAATTGGTGGGATACACAAGAGGTAATTTTAAAACAATGTAAATAATCCATAACTAAACCAATCCCATGAAACTATTGTAGCCTCCAGATGTGTACCAGACTCGAACCAGCACTAATACATAGCAATGAGAGGTCAGACGTCGGGTTTTAACCAATAGTAGTAGAAAATAATAAGAGGCCATAATACCGGATTCAAACTAGAAAAATGCATCTATGATTTAATGTTATCTTCAAGAAACAAAAATTATTCCACTGAGGTTCAAAAGTTGGCTACATTGTTGCCAATTTACCTTCAATATAGTAACTTTCTACAAGAAAAGGTTCCTACTGACTGGTCAATGCTTGATTCTTACCATGGGAAGACTAAAGGTGACCCATTTAAAGCCGAATATATATCTAAAATTCCCCAACAACACAGTGACAGTCTGTACATATATTCTTACATTTTAATCAGCTCTTTCTTTATGACATAATAACAACTAGCTATATGTTTTTAAATAAATCACTACACAGGGATTCTGGACCATTTATAGTTGTGTTCGCTGAGTATCAAAATGAAGAGTTAGAAGTGTCATCTTCTAGAATTGTTATTGAATACCATCATTTACGATGCACTTCCCTATTATGGAATTATGGAGTAGATAAGGCGGAGAAAAGATACTTTAGTGACAATGAAGACCCATCATGTCCTAAACCAAACTTCAAAAGATCAGTTACTGAAGACGTAGTTAGTGTTAAGTAGTTGTGATTAGTGCTGATTTTTCATGATTGTTGACATATTCATGTAAAGAACTAATTCGATTAACTTTGTGGATGATGTTTTTTGTTGAATTAAAGTTTAAGTATTTTGTTACATTATTACGTTATTTTAACAAGTATTGAAAATATTTAATTATTTGAAAATATTTAATTATATTTAAGAGTCCTTTAGTAGGTGGTATTATAAATATATGATCACATATATCATATACAAGAATATTGCAGTCATACATATTTGTTATTGGCTAATTTATTGAAAAGAGATTAGGTTTTGATAACTTGTATCTCTGATTATGCTACAAGTTACTTATATGTATCTCGAATTAAATATGTAGACTGTAACAAGTATATGGGAAATACATATTAGCTGTGTAAGAGAAACATATACTTTTGTTATAAAAATAGTTTGTATCTCTTTTACTTTTTAGAGAAGCATATTATTTTGTACATACATGTACTTGATAACAACTTTTATTCGTTGAAAAGTGTCATAACAAGAATCAATACTTATGACTAATATACTATCAAAATCTATAATTATCAAATTTCATTCACAAAAATAATTTGTAATTTTATCAAGAAATATACAAATTCCATCTGCGTTTTTGAAAATTCAAGTTAATACATAATTTCGTTACAATTTCATGAAGAGATGTTTATTATTTCAAAAGATTATATATCAAATATCTACAAAGGAAAAATAAATATTGAACAGAAGTAATTATACTTCATAAACACTCAGTTTAATATAACATTTTGTAGCGTTCATCATTACAATGTAAAACATGTTAACATCTCTGACAATATATTTGATGTAAGTAAAATAATCATTTTATTCGCACATGCTATTCATAAACGTCTCAATATAAGCAATAATTCATAACCAATGAAGTTTAAATATCAAATAAGAACAATAAACTACTAAGGATTATTCTCCCTTAATCATAACAAAACCGCAAGGTCAATCCTCTTTAGGAAAGAAATTACAAGTACGTCTATTATGACCTTCATAGCCACCTCTTCTGCAACAATTTCTGTTCGATACAAGAATTTTATTTGTTTTCTTGTTCCTCCCTTTCTTTGACTTTTCTGGTAGTCTTTTGTGTTTTTGTGGTAACACTACTTCATCGTTAATTTTGCGTGAAACAATTCAATTTTTTTTATCTAGAATAAAAAATCTTGAAACTTCATATGTCTTCACTAAAGTTTTTGTATGGTAATACTCAGAGCAATAAAGCTTCATATCTTTTACATGCTTACTTTTTAGAACTGCTGTCACGTGTTGACATGTTATCTCATTAAATTAAAATATTCCGCAACTGCAAGTCCTCCTGTCTAGACATACTATGTATTTCCTCTCTTCATCATAAACAAATTACACATATGGTAATGAAACATTAACCTAACAAAAAAAATAATGTATTAACATGATTTTATATATACCTCTTCCTAAACATAAGTTTTGTATCTCTTTGAAAAATTCATATACTTTTATGTATATCTGACAAATAGAGGAAATAGAATACAGTTTCCAAAAAAGTTATACCATGATAAAAGTGTAATGTAATATCAAAATAACAGTAGATAAGTTGCATACCAAAAGTAAACAAAATAACTAACCTTAAACAGAGAAGACTTCAAAGTATTTAGCTGAAGAATGCCTCCAAATCTTTTATCCAATGATGTTTTTGTATACGACGCTCTTTCTCTATTTTTGTAATTTCACATAGCAAACAATATTCTTGTCTATTCCAGAAAATGTAATATTGACAATTCACTTGCTTTCTTAAGTTTTTATTTATACACTCAGATATATTTGAAGTCATCATTCTGTCTCAATTAACTAGTGCATATACTCGTACCCACTTTTCAAAATCCGCATTCTCAAGATAAGACTTTACTCTATGTTCCACCTTGCCAATTTCACTAATTCTATCCTTGATTTTTCTAAAGTTAGTCTGTACATTCTTCCATAGATGCCAAACGTATGCAATATGAGTAAAGTTAGGATAAACAATGCTAACAACCTTCATTATGCATTTGTTATGATCGGACACAACATACATATTTTCAAGCTCTCCAAACACACATTTGAACTGGTCAAAAAACCAAGTTCAAGAATTATCATTTTCTGAGTTAACAACACCATACGTGATCGGTAATATGCTTCCTAAAATTAGAAAACAAAAATATTGTGTCATTCATACATTTAAATCAAATTAAAAAAACAAAAAAAAAAGATAAATAGAGTAGGAAATTACATTACGAGATTATATATGAAACATCTAATATCATGTACTTGAACCATCAAGAGTCTTTGTCGAGAGAAATGTTCCTTTATATGCTCCTCCCAATTGCGCCCATCAACTACAACTATTGGTCTGCAAAACTGAAATCCTCTCATTAATAGTTGTAATGCTATGAACAGATACATAAACTTGTTATCTTCGAATTTGTGCATTCTAATATGTCATCTGGGATATATTGAATTATATATATATATATATATATATATATATATATACAACTAATATGTATATGTATCTAGGCATTTGACGATTATCATCTGTAGGTTTTCCATTTAACATCTCAATTGCCTGTTATTTCACCCTTCATGCTTTCTGATAATAATGTCGACGCTAAAAGCAGATTTAATTGCCTTAATTATGTCAGTTGGTGTGTGAATTCTCTTGTGATTCGAAGTAGTAAAACCGCTATCAAATAAAACCATAGCTTGAACTTGTATGAACACTCTATATTTCAAAATACATGTGTGAAAATCAAGAAGCAACCTTACTTTAAAGACATCTGAACTCTTTCGACATGAGGCCTTGAAAATCCAACTACAATCCATTGAATAACATTTTAGGACATAGCTGAAAACAAACAAAAACAACCTTATTTAGCTCAAAATAAGTATATAAAATGTATAAGAAAATTAATGCACCTATGCCGATTATTTATAACTTAAAAAACATAATGTAAGTACATTAAATTAAGTATCCACCAAAGCACTAGTCAATTAATTATATATCTCTTACTAATAGCATGTATTGACACGACCTAAACCAGGACCTAGTCATGTCGGGTTCCTCAAGCCCATCCGGGATTAGAGACGACCCCCGATACCCAACCAAACCACCCTAAACCTTAAGTCAGATGAATTTCGAACATATATGTATAACATAACCAAATGAAACAATCATAAATCAAATACAGTCAACTGGTATCATCCATAATACCAATACCAATACCAATGCCAAGGCTAACACCAATGCCAACACCCCCATAGTATTCTTACAAAGCCTCTATCCGAAAGTAAAAAAGTATCCAGTTAGGACATGTCCCCGACCATTGCCCAAACCAAAGTCTAAAAACTAACCAAAGTATGAAGACAAAAACATAACATGAAATGAAGCCTTCTAGAGTATGGAATGTCACTACTTCAATCCAACTCTAAGTTGTTCCCGAATCTGATCACTAAGTAGGAGGAATAGTATGGTCGATTCCTGCATCGTATGGGGATATAGCAACCAAAGATGGGTTAGTCCGTGAATGCTAGCATTACTCAGAATAAGGATAAAATAATGCCAAATTTAAAACAAAGTAAATAACCATATGCATTCACATCCACACATATATATATATATATATATATATATATATAATTCATACCAAAAAGGAAACCAGGTTTAACATGTATTTAAAACCATTAACCTGGATTTGTATAGCTTAACCATCCTTAAACCACCCACGGGCTATATGGGTCCAGTGTTACTCCCAAATAGGCCCCAGTGCATGTAGCTGCACGAACCGAAGATATCACAGGGGTAGGGGATTATCGTGTACCCTTCACCCTCCATGATAAATATATATAAGTATAAATTTGTAGATTCCTATGTAACCCACAAGTATATGGTCGCCATAAATAATCCTCATGTCGGCAAACATGAGTTTTTAGTGTCCATCCGTAGGACTCATAGCTTTATGGTTAGCTATTACAACCCATCATTATTGCCCAATTAAAACCATTAGCATAAAACCAAACCACCAATTCCATATATTATCAACCAAGGATATAAGAAGTGGTATCATCATACCGACTATAGCGTACTAGCAGTGTCTTTATCCAATCACCTAGGGGATTCCCATGTACCCTGTAGAATCCATAATAAAAGTCACTTGGAGATTCCCTTGTAACCTACAAGGTTTTAAATCAAATACATGGCCACCAAGGATTTGCCATTTAGCCATTAAAACCATTTAACCAATTTAGGTTCCATTACCATATTATACCAAGCAAAGTAATCAATGAAAGTCCAAATCTATAATAAAAGCATTCTTATAGACGTTTAATCAAAAATGTTAAGGGCATATAGTTTCCAAAACCAAAACCAAGTACCAATTGACCATTCTCATGCAACCACATGTTCAAACCACCATTATAATAGAAAACCATAAGTAAAAATATGGGAAAACATAAATCAACCATTAATAACCAAAACCCCCATATATAATTCAAAATCCAAAACCATATCACAATTATTCCATGAAAACCACTCATAAAACATGTCTTTAATTGAACTAACAATGAGAAAGGAGTAACATGCCTTAGATTACAAAGAAGACAGAGAGAAACTCTTTAGAGCCTTAATTGATCACCTTGAAGAAAACCCTAACCTTTGCTTAACCCAAGATCTTGAGAGAGTTTTTGAGTGTTTAAGATTAGAAGAATAGGGTAAATGTAGTCCCAAAAGTGTTTTAGGTCATGAGTTCATAATGGGTTAAGAGGGGAAATATCCATAATACCCTCAACTTAAACTATAAAAATTCCCACAGGAGGATACGACTTCACCAACCAAATCGTACCCTATCATAAAAGTGGTACCCACTGCTTATATCTTAGATAGAATGTTGGATCCTAACACTGTCTAACATACGACCACCAAGGCATACACGTACCCAAGCATACAATAAGTAACCTTAACTGATACCCATAACAGAATCAAGAGGGGTTGAACATTGTCCAACATACGAGTTGGACTATACCGCTCATACCTTATCCTTATGACTCATGGTGAGCCACTCGTACTTAGATCTAAGTTAAGTTACCAAATTTTAGATTAAGTGAAGGATAAACCAACCAAACCATCATAAATCATATGACCAATACCCACCAAACCATAACCACACTAGAATATCACCCACTAAAATATACGAGTTAGGTCACCTGACCCGTACCCTCACCATACGACTCGTATGGTGAGTTTTATGATCATTAAATAACTAAAACCCAGGGAATTTCCCAAAGACCAGCACCTAGGGTGTTTCATGTATCTTAAGTTAAAAATTAACATAATATAAATGAGATACCTAAACCATTACCGAAGATACATAAATCCTCACATGTGACATTATAAATTATGTTTGTCTCAGATATTTTCAGCATTCTAAGGTTCCAATGTAACACATGAGATACATAATTATAGAAAATAAGACACATATTTACTTTATAAAGTTGAAACACAAGATATTTAACTTTGTTTGTCAGATCTTTTTGCTTTAAAATTGAAAGAATGATCAATGGTATACCTACCATAATAGAAATCAATTATTATTTTATCCTTGCAGATTTGACCTACCTTAACATTGATAAACTTGCAATCTGAAATTATATAATTAACAATAGTTAATGATACCCTCAAACAACATCTCCCTTTCATCTTTATCAATTGTTGTGATACATAGTGGATACACCCTAAAATCAGACACATTTTTCTTAACCTTAATATAAAGATCCACCCCCATGTCATTAAGAATCAACCATGAAGCTGAATTACCATCAACAACCTATCAAGCTTTAATTTTTTTCCTACTTTCATCAATTTCATGTTCTGCTGCAATGGTAAAAATTAAGTTTTTGTACGTAAATGTTTTCCTACTATGATTGCATCACTCTTATAACCCTCGTACCTGTCATCAGTAATTCAAACACTAAAATGATATAATAGCTCCGAAATATTCATTACAAGTAGTTGAAAAGTGAAAAAATAACAGAAAAAAATAAATGTTGAAGAAGAATGAATATGCAAATTTAATATTAAAAATAATATTTCAAAAAATATTCATTAGAAATAAAATGTCATTATTAGGGGATATTATGCAGTTAATTAGAGGATTAGCTGAGTAAAATGCTCTTTTAATGCTGTTGTTATCATTACATTCCATAATTTCAGCTAGTTAGTTGGTTTTTTTAACATGTATCGTAAAATTTATTTCTCTTTTAATATATATATATATATATATATATATATATATGTGTGTGTGTGTGTGTGTGAAAAACACTTATATGGAAGTTTTGAAGATTTTGATAAAAGTTGAGATAAGGTGTAAATTGTCTAAACTAGTCAGAATTTACATACATTTTACTTATTTTTAATGGATTTTGGGAGTTTTATTTGTTAATTACTAAAACAAATAAAAATGGATCACAGGACAAGTTTGAAAATGCAAAACAAAAAGAAAGAAAGCAAACAAAAATCAAACCAAATCTGAAGCTCAAATACCCATCCGTTAATCGTTAATTTTTTTATAGACCCTTAATCGTTATTACACCTATATATTAAGTAGGATTTCATAATTTCATTATACTCCATCCTTTCCAAAACCCTTAGATAGCTAAAGTTATGTTGCCGTCTAGGAAAAACAAAAGTCTCCTCCTTGTATTGCTATGGATCATTAATACACTAGAATGATCTTGCTTTGATGCTGATAAATTATCTTTTAAGAGTAATTTTCCTTCTATTTTACCTCTATTCCTTGCTTTACTCTGCTTTTTGATTTTGTTTTCTTCATTGATCTTCCCAACTGTGTTTTCCGATGGATGGGCTAATCTCATTATGTATTGTTGAGGGATCTCACTATCGGTGTTATGCCCTATCACTTGGTAAGTTTCTTGACCTTTTCTTTGATCTTTATTGTTACATCCACTAATCTTTGATTTTATGCAGGTGGATATTGAATGGGGTTTACAGAAAGCTCTAACACATAACCACTTCTTAGTGATTTGCGTAACTGATGTGTCACAGTTGTACAATACTTTGTAGCAGTAGTAGTAGCAGCAGTAGTAGTAGTAGTAATAGCAGTAGTAGTAGCAGTAGTTGTAGTACACCTAAAATATGGGATTGGCACACGTTTTTAAGTATTTTTGATAAATTTGATGTTTGTTTGTAAGTTATTACTATAAAACAGGTCTCAAAAGTGAAAAATAAAAGAAAAACTAAAACGATTAAGTATTGACTCATAGAGATAGGATGCGACTGATAGGGACAACACATGAGTCGTACCTTGGATTGTTATGAAGATCAAGACTAAAGTTCTAAAGACTAAAATTCAAGTTCAAACTATGACAACTATTGATGAGTTGTGAAGTCAAACCATGAGTCCTCTTGACCCATTTTGAGAGACCGTGAAATAGATAAGAAGAAAGATGTTAATTTATCCCATTAACCACAGATATACTAAACAACTCATGGAGTCGGCATACAGGTCATACTCACTCATTCTGATGGATTATGAAAGAAAAATTTGAAGGTTGAAAAGTTGGAATTAGTCATTATGGAAGAAAGCTATGATTCGAGATGAGAAGGCACGAGTTATTGTGACTTATTCTGAGAAGTCATAGGTAGAATATTATTGAAAAGGTGCAAATTGAGTCTCAGTGAATACTAGTTACTATATGACTCGTATGGTCAACCAATGATTCATAATGAGCCATAATAGTAGATTTGAAGAAGTACACAAAAAGAGTCATGACTACACCTTACAAGTTGAGACTTTATCCTACAACCTGTAGGCACTAACGAGATGCAACTCAGTTATGTTTAGGATATGTTTTTCTTTTGTCTATAAATATCTTTTCTAGATTTTATTTAATTCTTTATGAATTATTACATTTTTTAAAACCTTATAAACATATACTTTGTTTGTTCTTTTATTTTGGAGAATTATTCATCAATTTATTCTTTGATATTAAATTTCTTTAATAATTCAAGTGTTTGAATTTCATATACTCAAATTGTTATGTGTTTTTATTCAAAAATAAAATAATAAAGGACTTGAAGAAGTATATTACTGATGCATAGTTTAACCTATTTTCTGAAACCACCTATTTTGACACATACAAAGGCATGCACCAGTGTTTTGTTCAAGCACTACTTGATAAGTGGTTTATGATGTGGAAAAGTGGAAGATTGTTCTTTCGATGCCATCTTGATACATATAAATATGATTACACTATGATTTACACTAAGGAAAGTTTCTATCATAATCCATTAGATAGTGTTACTAAGGATGTGGAATTTGATTTTCATGGAAGAATTGAACAGAATAGTAGAATAGTATTTTAGAAGTCAAAATACTTTTAGTAAAGAATATTTTATCTTGAGCTTTAACTAAGATTTGGGGACCAGATAAAAATAATGATGCTATCAAGATATAATTTTGAATTTATTAAATATATTTATTCTAAACGGTGAAAGAAATAAGATATCAGTAATAAGAATTCACTTTGACTTAATCAAGACTGGTTGATACATGTATGCCCATGTATCAAGATAAATTTGATGCCTTATTCAAGAGTGTTATCGCAAGAAGATGAATATAAAAAAGGTATAGAATTGTTGGCATGCCTTTTTTATATAAGTGTGATTGGGTAACTGTTGTTCAGATGTTGACCCAATCAAATTCCTGAATTGCTCAATTGGAACTCCATCAATAAACACCTCAGATATGAGTGTTTCATGAAAGAGATGTTTTGGGATTGAAAATAACTTATTATTATTTTCTATAATTTATCTTGATACAGTAGATAGATAGATAGATAGATAGATAGATAGATAGATACATACATACATATATATACATATATACACATTTAGAAAAACACATACAATATTTGAATAAATATAGGAAAAATTTAAACACAATAATGTTTGATTATCTGTTACTTTTAGTTGATTTACATTAATATTATATCCACTATCAAAGAACTTGCAATATTTTAGTTACCCATGATATATATTGAAATACAAACAATCCCAAACAACTGTGTTAGGTAATCCAGATGATGATTTCAAGATGCTTCTCTTTTATGATAAAGATTAGAGAAAAAGAAAAAGTTATATTTCATTTTCACCTCGTATTCTCCAATTGGACAAAGAGCAGAACATAAAGCACCCTCTTCTAGGAGGAAAGTTCAGGGGTTAGAATGTACCTAATTTATATGCAGTTTCCTCTCTGAAAGATGCCCAATCAAGAAGGATGTACCATCATGCCCGATGTTAAGAAGCTAAGGCATTTTGACTTTTATGTAAATAAGACCCTTTTCTCTTCCAATCTGACATCAAAATAATTATTAAAGGTATTCTTAGAGTTGAGGTATATAAAGAATGACCTTTTGGTCCCTTTTATAAAGTTGAAAAATAAATTTCATGCAAATTGAGCACCAAGCTTTTGATATATGTGTAAAAAATAAAAGAAACATCAGTCTATTGTACTTCTAGCTGCAACAATAAAATCACTCAATGTTATTACAAACTAAACTATAAATAAAACACCACTACATATTGTTGTATAACCACATACAAAGAATATATTGCCTAAGAATATTATACAAAACGACATATTGAGGTCTTTATGTAATGACTCATTCCATTATTGTATCACCAATTAGGGTGTAAGTACCACTTTGAGTTTTTTTCTAGGATGAGAGTTGATAACTTCAGGCTAGTTCATCTCCTGATGGAAGTATGGTATTGTGTAGGTGAGAGATTATTTGAATCTTATGGTGTAGATTTTGACGGTCGAGTGTTTATTATATAATTATCTAGAGGTATAGTTTAATGCCTTGAAAATAGGCCCTGAGATGTCACACGATGCTCAAGATTATGAGTAGCCTTAAGCTAATACTGTCTGCCTTCTACTGAGTCTGAATCTCATATAATGGAAATATAGACATCAAAATCATACTGAATGCAGAAAATCGTCTGAATATAATATCTAAAAAATACTACTCACAGGGGTCTAATGAAATAATACTAAAAATCTGTATCAAAACTAGCAATCTAACAAGCCTCTACTATTAATATCTAGAGAGTCACTGGGACAAACCCCCAGCTGACTCAAACTGTCTGAAAAGAATACTGAATAATCTAAACTAATAAGCTAAAAATAAACTGAATGACTAAGTCTCTGAACTATGAGGACTCACCAACTATCAGGATGTAGATGGAGATGCTCGAAATCACTCACGTTGCTGAAACTGAGTACCTGAACCTATATTATGAGACAATATAGCACATAGATGTATATGTGGATCAGTACTTTGAGGATGTACTGAGTATATGGGGGTGAATGCATAACTAAAACATAATATCAATTATCATCACAGTTTGTAAAAAATTGCATGCTAAAAGTAAATAACCCACATAAGCTGGAATATCTGAAAACTAAAATCTGTAATCATGAATAGCAAATCATACTTTGTAAATTTAATGAGTCATAAAATTTAATTTTGGAAAATGTACTAATGTTCTGTCTGTAAATCATGTTCTCTAAGTGTAAAAAGGGCTCACTTCTATATCTGAAATCTGAAAGGTGTAGCTAATATCTTTCTGCAAATCATAATCTGAATAAAGTTATGAGCCTTTATACTTAGTTTTCTAAAGCTTTTTTGTTATTCATTTCTATTAGTATTACTCTTTCTGTAGGGAGAATACTTTATCTGAAAGGAGGTTCTTCTAACCGATAAAAAATATGTGAGTTAACATGGACCCAACGTCTTGTTTCCCAATAGGGAAAACCTTATGATGGGGAAAGGTGTCATACTCTTTCCAAGGAGTATAACCTAATCTAAGTGATCACATCTGTATCTATAATCTATATAGAAATAAGAATTCTGAATATGTGCCTATGTTGGCTACGTAGTTCTGTAAAAGTAGGGCACGCTAATCTTACACTTCCATCTTGGCGCTAAATACTACTACTTTTTAATCTGTATGCTCATTCAATTGGAAATCCACTTTAAAAAGCTAACATAAGGGTTTTACGAAACCAATTATGCATTTATCTGATTCAATCTATGAATAAAACAATTATGATTTCTAAAATCTGTAATAAAGCTGTAAAGTGGATTCCAAATCTTAACTAAGGATCAAAAGATCAAATCTTTACTAAAAATCAGAAAAAAAACCGATCATCTAATGCTTAAAGCATAATCTTTCCTGAAATAATAATATTTAATGTAGGGATAGTAACTCATGCATCAATCTCATATCAAAACATCATAATAATCATGCTTGGTTATGAAAACAATGATAAGTCATCTCAAAATCTAAAATCTACTGCAATAGGCATGAAAATATTAAAATAACCACGCAATTCAACTTTTATATCTCTTGAAATCTCATAATCTTGTATATAGCAACATTGGGTATGAACCCCAATTTAAAAACCATATATAATCATTCAAATTCATATAAACTTTAATTCAAAAACTTTGTTTTGGGTACAAGGATGAAAGAGGATCCTTGTTCATAAATCCCACATACCTAAATTGATGAAATTTCTAAGAAAGCTTGAACTTGAATCTATATTTGTGCCTTTGAAGATGAACTCTTGATTATCTTGATTTAGAAATTCTCAATTTCGGGTTCTCTTGGAGAAACAATAGAGGAAATTGATTTCTTGGAGAGTAAGATTTTGAGCTCTAGGGTTTTGCTTTGAGATAGAATAGATGAAAATAAGCATAAAGTGCTTAGAATAGGCTTAATTCCTTATTTTGGACGAATTGGGGGCTTGGGAATTTACTAAAGTGCCCTTTTTAAAATTTAATTGAAACTAAAAACAAGAGAAAATTTTTCAAATTTGCATGCCTCTGCGATGCGCCACTATCATGGTGGCTCACTAAAATTCAACAACTGGGAACTGGACATTCTACGCGATGTGGAGCTATCGCGGTGCGCTACTGAAATGCCATTTAGGCCATCACCGTAACTTGCCACTTCACGGTGAGCCACTAGAAATTAACAATTAGGAAATAAGTCTTCACAACAATGCGGGTTTATCGTAGAGGTCCACTGGAATCAGACAATTTGCATTTTGCAAGTCACCGCGGTGCGATGCTTCTCCAGTTGGGATAATGCTTTACTAAAAATGCCATTTCTCAACCGAGTATTGGATTTGGGCGAAACTGGTATCGATGGAAAGCTTATTCAATTTTCTACACAATGGAGGGTTTGAATCTGGAAAATTCTACACGTAATAAAATTTATTTATTTTTGAAGCTAACCTTTGACATTATAGGAGAAAAATTAAGATAGGAAAAAGTACGGGGTATTAAAATTTCTCCCCCTTGGGAATATTTGTCCTCGAATGTGGATAGTTAAGCTAAAAATACTAAGGAATCTAAGGCTATAAGCTATCATGCACAACTGAAATAACTATATGACTTAATCTAAAACATATTGAGCTAGTGAACTAATCTGTAAGTGTATGAATTTTACAAGTAAACAACTATATAGTTTAATCTGAGACTGGAAAAAGAACTGAATGAAGGAAGACTATTACCTTTGGCTGAATTCGAGTTTGTGGAGAATAAATGAGGATACTTGGTACGTATGTATGCTTCTTCTTCCCAAGTAGCACCCTCATCGAAATAATTTTGCTATAGAACTTTGACCAAGGGAACTTCTTTTTTCCTTATCCTATAAATTTGATGATCAAGAATCTCTACTGGAACTTCTTCATATAAGAGGCAATTCTAAATATCTGTACTTTCTATAGGGACTACAACAGCTGAATAGTCTATGCACTTCTTCAACGAGGACACATGGAACACTGGATGAACTGAGGATAAATCTGTGGGTAGCTCAAGCTCATATGCGACCTTCCCAACATGACTCAAAATCCAGAAGGGGCCTACATATTGGGGACTAAGCTTCCCCTTTTTGCCAAATCTCTTCACCTCTTTCATAGGTGAAACTTTCAAATACACAAGGTCATCAACCTCAAACTCAAGATCTCTTCTTATTATGTCTACATAATATTTTTGATCACTCTGAGCTTCTTTCAATCTCTTTCGAATTAACTAAACTTTCTCCATGGCCTCAAACACCATGTCTGGCCCTATTAAAGCAGCCTCACCCACTTCGAACAGACCAACTGGCGATCTACATCTCCGCTCATAAATAGCTTCGAATAGAGCCATCTGAATACTAGGATGATAACCATTATTATAAGAGAACTCAATCAATGGAAAATGCTCATCCCAACTACCTCTAAAATCAAGAACACACGCCCTCAACATGTCCTCTAGGGTAAGAATGGTCCTTTCTTCCAGACCATTTGTCTGTGGATGAAAAGCTAAACTAAGATGAGCATGGGTACCAAGACCCTTCTAAAAGGCTTTCCAAAACTGAGAGGTAAACTGAGTACCCCTATCTGAGATGATATATAAAGGAACTCCATGCAATATGACTAACTCTCTGATATACAACTTAGCATAATCTTCAGTTGTGTAGGATATGTGAACTAGTAAGAAATGCGCGACTTAGTCAATCTGTCTTCAATAATCCAAATTGAATTATGCTAACGGCGCAAATAGGATAATCCAGTCATAAAGTCTATGTTCACCTCTTCCCACTTCCAAGTAGGTATACAAAACTCTTTTAATATACCACCAGGCCTTTGGTGCTCTACCTTAACCTATTGATAAGTTGCACACTTGGCTACAAACTCTGCTATATCTTTCTTCATACCACTCCACCAATAGATTTCCCGCAAGTCGTGGTATATCTTGGTTGCACCTGGATGAATGGAATAACATGAACTATGCGCTTCTGCCATAATCTGCTGCCTCAAATCATCAACACATGACACACACAATCTACTCTGGTACCTCAAAACACCATCTCTCCTTTGGGAGAAAACCTCTACCTTTTGGTCTTTAATCGACTCCTTTAGTTTGACAAAATTAGAATCCTTATCTTGCTTTTTTTTCACTTCTGAAACTAGGGAAGATTTAAAACTACTATGACCCCAAACATTCCCTTCGCTGAATTAACCAATCTAACACCCAATCTAACTAACCTATGAACTTCTCAAACTAACTCATTCTTATCATTCTCTACGTGAGCAACACTGCCCATATATAATCTATTGGGGGCATCTGCCACTACATTGTCCTTTCTCGGATGATACAACACACTAATATCATAATCTTTCAACAATTCTAACCACCTTCTTTACCGAAGATTTAAATCTCTCTGAGTAAACATATACTGTAATATTTTGTGATCCATAAACATATCAACATGCACCCCAAAAATATAATGTCTTTGGATTTTCAAAGCAAACACAACAACAACTATCTCAAGATCATGGGTAGGGTAGTTCTTTTCATGAGGCTTAAGCTGTCTAGAGGCATAGGCTATGAACTTAACTCTTTGCATCAAAACATAGCCCAAAACAAATCTAGAGGAATCACAATATATGATAAAACCATTGGTACCATCAGGTAACACTAAAATTAGGGCTGAAGTGAGTCAAGTCTTTAACTCCTAAAAACTCTTCTCGTAGGAATCTGACAACTGGAACTTAACTTTCTTCTGAGTCAATATAGACATAGGAGATGCAATAGATGAGAAACCATCAATAAGATGTCTATAATAGCTAGCAAAACTAAGGAAACTTCTAATATCCGATGGAGAGATAGGTCTAGGCCAATTTTTTTTACTGTTTTTGTCTTTTAAGGATCAACTCTAATTCCCTTTCTAGAAATAATATGACCAAGGAAAGATACTAATCTTAGACAAAATTCACATTTGTTGAATTTGTCAAAAAACTAGTGATCTCTAAGATTTTGCAATATAATTCTAAGATGGTCTGCATGATCATCCTCACTATGAGAGTAGACGAGAATCATCAATAAATACTATGAAAAACATCTCCAGATATTGTTTGAACACTCTGTTCATCAAGTCCATCAAATATTTTGGGGCATTTTTTAGCCCGAAGGACATGACTAGAAGCTCAAAATGACCATAACGGGTTCTGAAGGCTATCTTTAGAATATCACATTTCCTTACTCTAAGATGATGATAGCCGGATCTAAGGTCTATCTTAGAGAAGTAACTGGCACCTTGGAGTTGATCAAATAAGTCATCAATTCTAGGAAGAGGATATTTGTTTTTTACTGTAACTTTATTCAGCTGATGATAGCCAATGCACATACACAAAGAACCATCTTTCTTTCACATGAATAGGATGGGAGCGCCTCATGGAGAAACACTATGCCTTATGAAACCTTTATATAAGAGGTCTTTAAGTTTATCTTTAACTCTTTAATATCGGCTAGAGCCATACAATAAGGAGGAATAGAAATATGCTGAGTATCTGGGAGAAGGTCAATACCGAACTCTATTTCTCTATCGGGAGGTACCCCCGGTAAATCTTCGAGAAAAATATTAGGAAACTCTTTGACTATACTGACTGACTAAACTGTTGGAGTCTCTGACTTAGTTTCTTTAACTCGGACTAGGTGATAGATACACTCTTTGGAAATCAATTTTCTGGCTTTAAGATAAGATATGAAATGACTCTTGGGAGACATTGAATTACCTTTCCACTCAAAGACTGGCTCATATGGAAACTGAAACTTTACCACTCAGGTGCGATAATCTATAGATGCATAACAGGAATAAAACCAATCCATACCAAGAATAAGATCAAAGTTAACCATAACTAATTCTATTAGGTCTGCTAACATGATTTTATGAAGAGCAATGATAGGACACTTTCTATATTTCTGTTTGGTAACAACTGATTCACCCACTGGGGTAGAAACCAAGAAGGGCTCAGGAATCTTTTCAGGACTTATTTCAAAATTCACTGTAACTATTGGGGTCATATAAGAGAAATTCAATCCGAGGTCTAAAAACATATAAACATCAAGATGAAAAACATGAAGCATAGCAGTAACAACATTTAGTGAATCTTCCTACTCCTGATGGGATGGTAAAGCATAAAACTAATTCTGGCACTGGCCACCACTGGTACTGGATGATGTGCCCTGAGGAGAGACTAGATGACCTAGAGGAGATGGTGCACTACTAGCCTGATTTTGGGGATGAATATCTCTGTTCCCCTACTTAGCATATATACACTCTCTAATTTGATGACCCAACTTATCACAACCATAACAACCTTTCTGTCCCAACATACACTCACCAAGATAATTCTTACTACACTTAGCACATTAAAGATAACTGGCTCTTCCACTCATGCTATTATGAGATCTGGACATAGAAGACTTATCCGACTACTCCTGTCTAGCTTTGGGAGTGGGAGAACCAGCTAAAGATGATGCTGATATAGATGAATGATTTTGAAAATACAAATAATTCCCCCCTTGAGACCTAGTCTGGCCATACTTAAACTGACCGGTTCTAGCTTCTTATTCCCCCTCTCTCTTCCCTTTAACTTCTATATCTCAATCTATTGAGCATGAATTACTAATCTAGCAAGATCCATATCTCTAGTAATCATGGAAGTCCTATACTCTTTGACTATTAAACTAGATAAGCCAGTAACAAACTTACTCATACTTGCCCTAGGATCAACCATCGTATCAGGGGCATACTTATACAAATAATTAAACTTAAGGAAGAACTCCTTCACTATCATTGAGCCCTTCCTTAGGTTCACAAACTCCTCTATATTAGCCTCTCTAATTTCACATGGAAAGAACCTATCTAGAAATGCATCCTGAAACACTTTCCAACTCAAAGGAGTTTTATTCTCATCTCTATTATTTTTCCACATAACTACCTAATTATATGCTACATCCTTCAACCTATAGGATGCCAACTCTACACTCTTCTTCTTTGAAATATGCATAATCTGGGTGATCTTCTTTACCTCATCAAAATAAAGCTGTGAGTCCTCACCTGCCTTTGACCCAAAGAACTCTGGCGGATTCATTCTCATGAAGTCTCTAATTCTGGTTACTGCTAAGTCCCCATTCTACTAAAGTGGTACTGACGTCTGATGGTTTTCCTGAACATTAGCACTCAAAGCTTGGGCCAAAGCCTGGAAGGCATCCCAGAACAGCATAGGATACATTCTCATTCAGAGGATCAGCTGGATGGGGTGGCTGGTTACTATTTCTATGGGCGTTATCTCGACAAAGAGGCATATTCGATTGTTATGTTAGGCATAGACTGTGAAGAAAGAGATGATTTCCTAAGAACATCTTATAGTCTCTTGCTCATAAATATGGAGCACTTCATACCCATGATCAATACTCTACGTAACGCGGCTTGTCTGACTCCCTAGGACTCTTAAAAACCATAGGCTTTGATACAAAGTTTATAATGCCCCAAAAATGGGTTTCGAGATAGCACAGGTGCTTAAGACTACGAGTAGCCTTAAGCTAACCCTATCTTCCTTCTACTAAGTCTGAATCTCATACTAATGAAAATATAGACATCAAAATCATACTAAATGCAGAAAACTATCTGAATTTAATATCTAAAAATACTAGTCTCAGGAGTCTGTGAAACAATACTAAAAATTTGTATCAAAACAAACAGTTTGACAAGCCTCTACTACTAATATCTAGAGAGTCACTGGGATAAACCCCCAACTGACTCAAACTATCTAAAAAGAATACTGAATCATCTATTGATAAGCTAAAAATAAACTGAATGACTAACTCCCCATACTATGAGGACTCACAAACTGTCGGGATGGAGATGGAGATGGAGATGGAGATGCTTGAAAACACTCATGTTCCTGAAACTGAGCACCTAAACCTATATTATAAGACAATGTAGCACATAGACGTATATGTGGATCAGTATTTTAAGGTTGTACGGAATATATGGGGATGAATGCATAAGTAAAACATAATATCAATCATCATCACAGTTTGTAAAACAATGCTTGCTAAAAGTAAATAACCCACATAAGCTAAAATATTTGAAAACTAAAATTTGTAATCATGAATAGCAAATCATATTTTGTAAATCTAGTGATTCATAACATTTAGTTCTGAAATTTGTACTAATTATCTATTTGTAAATCATTTTGTCTAAGTGTAAAAAGGGCTCACATCTATATCTGAAATCTAAAAGCTATAGCTAATATCTTTCTGTAAAGCATAATCTAAATAAAGTTGTGAGTCTTTACACTTAGTTTTCTTAAAGCTTTTTTGTTATTCATTTCTATTAGATTACTCTTTCTATAGGGAGAATACATTATCTGAAGAGAGGTTCTTCTAACCAACATAAACTATGTGAGCTAACATGGAGTCCAACGTCTTATTCCCTTATAGGGAAAACCTTATAATGGGGAGAGGAGTCATACCCTTGCCAAGGAGTATAACCTAATCTAAGTGATCACATCTATAGCTATCATCCATATAGAAATGGAAATAATCTAAATCTATACCTATGTTGGATACATAGTTCTGTGGAAGATAGGGCACGCTAATCCCACACTTCCAGCTCGGTGCTAAATACTACTCCCTTTTAATTTGTATGCTCATTCTGTTGGAAATCAACATTAAAAAGCTAGCATAAGGGTTATTACAAAACCAATTATGCATTTATCTGATTCAATCTGTGAATAAAACTATTTTGATCTTAAAAATCTGTAATAAATCTATAAAGTGTATTCCAAATCTTAACTGAGGATCAAAAGATCAAATCTTTATAAAAAATCTAAAAATAAACTAATCATCTGATGCTTAAAGCATAATCTATCTTGAAATAATAATATTCAATCTAGGTATAATAACTAATGCATCAATCTCATGTCAAAACATCATAATAATCATTTTTGGTAATGAAAGCAATGATAATTCATCTCAAAATCTGAAATCTACTGTAATAGGCATGCAAATATAAAAATAACCATGCAATTCAACTTTTAAATCCCTTGAAATCCCATTATCTTGCATATAACAACATTGGGTATGAAGCCCAATTTAAAAATCATGTATAATCATTCAAAATCATATCAATTTTAATTTAAAATATTGGTTTTGGGCACAAGGATAAAAGAAGATCCTTGTTCATAAACCCCACATTCCTTAATTCATGAAATTTCTAAGAAAGCTTGAACTTGAATCTCTATTTGTAACTTTGAAGATGAACTCTTGATTATCTTGATTTAGGAATCCTCAATTTAAGGTTTTCTTGGAGAGACAATGGAGGAAATTGATATCTTAGAGAGTAAGCTTTTGAGCTCTAGAGTTTTTCTTTGAGAGAGAATGGGTGAAAATAAGCATAAAGTGCTTAGAATAGGCTTAATTCCTTGTTTTGGATGAATTGGGGGCATAGGAATTGACCAAAGTGCCAGTTAAAAAATTTAATCGGAACTAGAAATAAGAGAAATATTTTGATTTACGCTCCACCGCAACACGCTACTATCGCGATGGCTCACTGGAATTCGACAACTGGGAACTATACATTTTACAGGACATAGAGCTATCACGGTACACTACTGAAATGCCATTTAGTCCATCACCACAATGCGCCACTATCACAGCGAGCCACTAAAAATTGAAAATTGGGAAATAAGTCTTCACCACGATGCGGGTTTATCGCGGAGGTCCACTGGAATCAGACAATTTCCATTTTGCAAGTCACCGCGGTATCAAATTTAGGCAAAATTTGTATCGATGGAAAGCTTATTCAATTTTCTACACAATGGAGGATTTAAATCTGGAAAATTCTACATTTAATAAAAGTTATTCATTTTTTAAGCTAACCTTTGATATTCTTGGAGCAAAATTTAGCTAGAAAAAAGTATGGGGTATTACATATAGTTTCCCTTAAAAATGTTAAAGCGAGAAGTGAATTTGTAGAGCTTAAATTATAGTGGTTGTTGTACTAGGATAGATTTGTGTTATCAAAAATCTAAGTGTATATTCTAAAATGGAAAAGTCTGATAACTTCCATGAGTTACTACCTAAGGGTTGCAGTATCAGTCCCCTCATCATTATAGTGGGACTGCTACAATGGTCAACTAACCGTCATAGTAGTTGGAGAGACAAAGTTTGGACCGTCATAACGGGACACTTAGTCATGACAGTAGGACTGGTGTAGCATAAGGTTATTGATGTAATAGGATTTAATGCCTAATCTAATTTTTAGACTTTATTTTCCCTAGAATCCAAAGTTTGTTCTTAGGTTTGAGAGAGGCAATTTTCCACTTTCTTGGGAAATTTTCATTATTAAGGTATGATAATTACTCCCTTTTAGTATTTTTTTAATCTATTTAATTTATAGAATTATTAGAATTGGGGAGGGGGTATGGTAGATTTCTTGTGCTTAAGCCTTAAGTTGATCCCCTATAGGTCATGACTAGATGGACATAAATAAGTCTCTTATCTTGTATATACAAACTAGAGTTTCATACGTAAGTTAGAAGCCATATTTTAATCATACTAAGACTAATGAAATTACTCATCCAAAGTTGAGGTGGCATATATCTCCATTTTAATGTTATGGAATTCATGATTTTCTAATATAGTTGATATACTTGATGGTTGGGTGTCTTAGTTGTGGGAATTGTTTGGTATATTGTGAATATACTTGTTGAGATTACTTGCTCTTTTATAAATATATTATCTACCTATTATTTGATTTATGTCTATTAAATTTTTCTAAGTTGAGTCATCCTATGATACCTACCAGTACATAGTGGTTTTTACTACTACTACTACTACTCTGTGCTCTTTTTGGTTGACTGCAGACTGTGTTCCACAGGCTTAGACACAAGGTCGCCCATAACATTGACATTTGATTTTAATACAAGTGTGAGCACTCCATCTTCTGGCTATCATGTATTAGCATTTTTTATCATTTGATAGTTTTGGATATTTCTCTTAGATATGGTTTTTGTTTTAGAAGTTATTATATGATGATTTTTGGATATTGGAGATTGTAATAGGTAGCATAATTATTCCACATTATTATTTTATTATTTTTTGAGATATTATTTGGTTAAGTTTGAGATTTGACTATAATACTATCTTAAAAATAGCTAAGTGGATGGATTTAATTTAGATGGTTCTCCCTTTGGAAGGGTAGTGTAGGTGCGAATCTCGGTCATTTATGTTGTGACAAAGTAGGTATTAGACCCTTAGGTTCATTGATCTCTCCATACAAAAGCATGTGTAGTAGAGTTTTGTGGAATGGTATGGAGGCGTCTTCACTTTTCTTTGGTAGACTACCAAACACTAAGAAACTTCAAATTCTTCTTTCTTTTCTGATGTTAATTAATTTCAATTGATATATGGTGATCCAAATTGGTATCTAACTTTGTTCATTCTTTTCTCACTGATGGTGAGAAAACATACCAAAGAAGCAGAATGAAATCACCCAAACCAACTATTTAGGATACAGTTTGAGGTAGAGGTAAAGCAAGAGGTCGAGGTAAAGGTAGAGGAAGAGGTCCTAGAGACGTTACCACCAGGGGAAGATCTCAGGTAGCCATCAAATCAACTAGAGAGAAATTGGAATCTCCTCCCCTAATTGATTATATTCCAAAGTTTGCAAAGGATGGGATGGTACCAATTTAGGTTGAGGTAGCACTAGTTAAAGGAGGTGATGTTTTGATTTATGTGTCATTTAATATGATTCAATAGGTTTTGAGCTTCTTGAGTGGGTTAGATAAGACTTAGGCGACATCTACAACTCCTATAGTTTAGTGTTTGGCAGTGCAACATATAGCTGCCATGGCTCCTAAAATAGATGAACGGTTATAGATGGGTGTCTTTCTGTGATAGGTAGTAGGTTTGGTGATGACTAAAGATGAGCATGATCTATTTTTTAAGTTTTCAAAATATTAAGTATTCAGTCTTCCATTCTTTGGAATCAAAATATTCTTATGAATTTATCATCGACTACCATGAGAGACTCTAAAAGATGGGAGTAGTGGCATGATATGGAGTTAGGTTTGTGACTTTTTAGATCCAAGGAGATTCTAAGATATTTTGGAGAGCTTACATAGAGTGAAAGGCTGTTAGATCTCCTCCATTATCATTAAATTAAGTTTATTTAATGCTTTTTGAGAAGTTTATCCCATGTACCTTGAGAGATATGAAGAGAGATGAGTTTACCGGTATCGAGCAGGGGAGTTCATTAATTACAGCCTATGAGTCTAGGTTTCACCCACTCTCTTTCTATTCTTTATATTTGTTTCATGATAAAGAAGAGCATATTCGTCATGTTCTACGGGTTTGAACACAGACCTCCAAATTTCAGATTTTTAAATGATACTCTCAAGTGATTCTTTTGTCACGACCTGAGGCTACCCCCTAGTTGCGACAACGGTGCTTACGGTTATAAGGGACCACAAGCTAACCCATGAGCTGGTACCTACTGTGAGCACTAAATACAATAGTAAAATAGACATATGTGGAAAACAATTTAGAAATCCATAAGGTTTGAATACTAAAAATACAATCAAATTACATGTCTGAACATCTGATAAAATTACTAAAACACAACTGATAAGACTGATAAAATGACTAGCTATCTAACTGACTGTCTGAAAGCCTCTAAACTGACCCAACTAACTCCAACTGACTAATGGAAAAAAATACAGAAATAACTTAATAAACATAATAGGTCCTCGATAGATGAGGACTCACCACTGCTGCTGCTGTTGAAGCGCTAGACTATTTAAGTACGATCAGGAAACTGAGTGTCTGAACCTATGATATAAGATATCATAGCTCAAAGAAGAGTATGCGGTCAATACTTTGAATGTACTGGTATATAATATGAGGTTAGGCTAATATAAATGGGTTCCTGTACACATGAAATATGGAATAACTGAATAGCATGAGATAATAACATATGAATGCATAAGATAACTGAAATATTTGAGAATACAAGACCAAGCATAAGCATATTTCTGAAATAATCTGTAAACTAAAATACTAAAATCTGATAACTTAATGACTGGTAATCTGTATGCTTTAGTCAAGCAAACCTGAACTTAATTCTGGACTGAATACTACACTAAGACTGTGGGAGTTATCATCTAACTGACATGCCCCAATCTAAGATAATTAGGGTCCAACCTGTAACCCCATTTGAAAAGGTGTTAGTATCGTATGATGGATATTAACACTGGTTGTGTGAATCCACTAAACTGGTGTCCCGAAGGACTAAAGAGTCACCCTATACTGGAAGGAAACTCATGTGATATGTGTCAAACCTAAATTGGTAGGAAGACATTTCAAACCTACGCTGACTACTTTGTTCTGTAACTTAGGGATTCCTACTAAGGGTCAAACCCTAAACTGGTAGGAATGCCCCCATCCTGGGTTCTCTCAGTGTTTAATCCTACTCCCAACTAAATGACATTGTTTACTGGATTGAACTAAGCTTAACAGAGCAAACAACTGATCATAACAACTAACTGAATGACAATGCTCGTGGTTTATCTAAAATCATTTTGAAGATACTAAAATTATGTAAACAACTAGATATTGGATTTTCATAACCTACCAGCACTGAAAGGAAATAACAATAAGGACATATGAAAGCTTTGAAAACCATAATAGGGAATTATTATCAAAATCCATCACTTTGGCATTCCATCAAACATATAGAAATTAAGAATTTAACATGGGGATGATTTTAAACATAATGAGATAGCATAATTACATGACAAAAACAAAAAATTGAGGGTTTATCCTTAGTCGCATAAACATGATATGGGAACTACAACATTCAAAACATACCATAATCCATTCCATTTGAAAAAATTATAATCTTAATTTAAAATTTAAATAACATGATATTCATGGAGATAGTTCAACATAATCATGTAAAAACTCATAATTTAATAATAAAAAGGGTTCCTAGACTCCATGGGTAAAAATGAGCCATGGATGAACATCTCAAATACCTTAAACCCTTAATATGGAGAGAGAAACACCAATCTTGATGCTTTCTTGAATTTTCTTAGATAAGGGAACTTGAATTCTTGGTTTTCTTGGAGAGAAAGTAATGGAATTTGATGATCTTAGGGGATAAGAGGGCTTATTTTTGAGAGAAAATTAGAGAACATGGGTAAATAATGCACTAACTGGTGTTATAATTCATGATTTGATGATTTGGGTTGAGGGGAAAAGACATAATTTCCCGTCAGGGAATTAAATTCGTAACTGGATTGTAATTTAAAGGCTCATCGCAATGCGGTAGGTGTTCCATCGCTAAAAGCACTGCGACGTGATGCTATGGCAGTGAGCTGCTGGAATCGTGATCCAAACATGACCCAATCTACGTCTAAAAAGTCCAAAACTTCCTCGAGACATGATCCTTGCACACCTGAACATGAATTAACTCAAAAACCAATATCTCAGGATCAGGAAGATCGATTTAAAAATCCTCGAAGTTACGAGACCTTAAAAATGACTAAGTCCCCAACACTTAGTGAATTTTTCAGGTTTTAAGCCTCTTATGCATGCAACTAGGAGTTGAACTGAGCTAAGGACAATACGGGGTATTACATCTTTTCAAGTAGGTAATTGAGTTTGTTAAGAGTATTGAAGGTGTGAGATAGGAAGGATATGCCAAGATGGTAAGAAATAAGACCCAAAATATAGGAAATTTTAGTACTTCTTGGTTAGAGTCTACGATATTAGTATCGGTTAGAGGTCCATTAAGGACTAGTTAATCTACTTTTGACTTTGGTGGTTATGTTACTTTATCTTCTCTATCTCAATGACCTATATTAGATCATATTTTCTATAAGTATGGTAAGGTAGGTCATATTTGTAGGTTTATCCAAGATACAGACAGTCTATTTATTTTAGCCAGCATCAAACTCCCCGAGGTTTGTCTCGGTAATGGTAAAGATCCTCCACATGGTGCATGCAGTGTCACCAGGCATGTAAGGATGGAAACTAGCTCGATTAAGGTGGTTGAAATATAAATTAGAGTGGTAATAATCTCGACAAAGGCAATGGAAAGGCGAGCAGTAGGGCCCATTATTATGATTTTTAAGGTAGGCCTAAGGTAGAGGCATTTGATGTAGTTATCACATGTACTATTCTTATCTCTGACAAGATGGCCACTTTATTGTATGATCCTGGTTTTACTTTCTCATATGTATCTATTGATTTTGTTGTAGGATTAGACATGGTATGTGATATACTTGATGCTCCTATTGATGTATCCAACTATTAGTGATATTGGATATGGTAGACTTTGGCATTATTCTGGGGATGAGTTTGTTATCTCCATACCATGCTATTCTAGACTATCATGATAAGACAATAATTATGGCTATGTTGGGGATGGATAGACTTGAGTGGGAGGGTAACTATATTCCTACTCGTTGAAGCTTAGCTCTTTTATTTGTAACAAAAGGTTAATTGGGTGGGGATGTTTAGCCTTCTTAGCTCATCTTTAGGGTACTAGAGTAGAGATCCCACCATTGAGTCAAATTCTGTGGTGTGTAAGTTCCTAGAGTATTTTCTACTAACTTTCCTGGTGTACCATTGGATCATGACATTGATTTTTGTATAGACTTAGATTTGGATAGCCATCCCATCTCTATTCCCTCTAAAAAGATGGCACCAATTGAGTCGAGGGAGTTGAAATATTCATTGAAAGGATGACATTTTGATATAAAATGAGATACAAGATAGTGAGATTCAATATACAATTAATCTCAATATACAATTAAGAAATTAAGAGGAGAAAGACAAAAAAGAAGGAACAACCCCACAATTGAAGTAAATTAGAGACAAACAAATATAGATTTGTAATTATCTAATTTAAATAAACAATTATATTATCAAATTCAAGGGAGAAGAGAATTTAATCATACATGAATAATCTTACCAAAAGATATTCAAAAGAAATCTAATATAGAGACAAAGGGATACGACCCATAAACTCACCAAGAGTGTTTCCCTAAAAATATTTTCTAAGATAGTAGTGGTCATCCTATTTTATTTATTGGACTAGGGTTTGTTAAAAAAACGACACGTATGCCTTTAATTACATGTGCATTATACTATGATAAAAAGGACCCTAAAACATATTGTTAATATTTTCTTATATCTGTTCTTTGGTTTCATACTCTCTTGAAACACTCCATGCTCTTGATGTCAAGTTGAAATCCTTTCATGCAATAAGTACTTCCCAAACTTGCATCATCCTATTTTTCTTGAAAAGAATTTGACCGTGAATTCAAACCTTGCAAATCATAGAAGGAAAGTAGTACCCAAGCTAAATAATTAGCTTCCAAACAAGTTAGATACCATTTTAAAAGATCTACACTTTTATGATAGATCCAAGAATCACAAAATCTCACAAAAAGCAACTTTTCAAGCATGGTAATAAGAACTTGACTCAAAAGTATACCATAATCACAAAATGGGTTAAAGAAATCAATAATTCTATACATTAGAACTTTCACGTCAAAATACTTTCTTCAACAACTTACACAGTAGTTTATCAGTTCATAATTTTATTGTAATCTTCTAATCACAAGAGTAAGAGAAATAATAATATTAATCATAAATATTAAACACAAATACGTATTTTCGATATCAAACACAAATATCAATCCATAACTTCCCTGAATTTCTCACTTAGTAACTCAACACTTGAATCATATAATAACATTAAAGAATTTTCACCAATCATAACAATGTTGCTATTATATAGGTCAAATTCATAGAAACTTATCTTCATGGCTTTAGAAAGTCCAAAAATAAGCATTAATCGTTCAAACAAATTAGTCTTGGCTTTAAAATACAAAGATAACACAAATATTTTTGTAGATCAAGAAGATGCTCCCATGTATCTTACCTCTTTGTATATTCTATCTTTATGATGTTTCACAAATAAATCAAGAAGTTCAGTAAACTCATGTAAACAAGAATGATCACTTTTATGTCCTTAGATATTTGACAATGCTTTAAACGGATAATGTTTGCAGTTCTTCTTGAAGAAATAAAAAATTCTACCCAAAAGATTTCCTTAAACACAAGATTAGAGTAAGTAGATAAATTGACATAAAAATTAGTATCATCAATTTAGTACTGATATCACTTATGCCTCCCTCATTCATTAAAAGAAGTTCTTCAACTTTAAAGGAATTTCCAACATAAAAAATAATTTTTACAAAATTTTAAGAGTTATCTTGCTAAAATCCAAACAATTAGCATCCTAAAGTAAGCCAAAATAATTATTTTAACAAGCCCTAAACTCTTAAGAATTTGGATCATCACTTTCATCAAGTGCACATGAGTCAAAAAGGAATGAATCATTCAATTGGAATTCACCAAATAAAGGATTGTCAAATATTTTAAAATTTTGACATTCTTTAGGCTCAAAGAGGATATCACCAAACTTTTCATGCTCCATTTCAAGAGTACTATCATAAACCATACTTATGTCTTTACAAGATAAAGAATGATTATAATCAAATTCACTGTAATACCCCATACTTTTTTCCTAGCTTGAAGTTGTCCCAAGAATGTTAGAAGCTTTCTTTAAAAGATGAATCCACTTTTGTACACGTGGTATTTTTTTTTACATTTTTCACGTGGTAAATTTAATAAGCTTTCCATCGATACTAATTTCATCAAAATCTGACATCAAAAGAGGAAGTTATGGGCGAAATATAGAAGGCAGTAAAATCGTCCAGGTGCGACGATGAGGCCGACGAACCGTCGGACTAGCGATGAACCGTCGGATTAGCGACGGACCATCAGACTAGTGATGGACCATCACCCATGACTGTGACTACCTTCTGCCCAGGATCGATGGCCCAGGATGGCGGGCCGTTGGACTAGCGATGGACCGTCGCAAGGGAAACAGTGATAGCCCTATTTTTCCTAGACGCGACGGTCAGGACCGATGGATCATCGCACCCCACCATCTCACCAAGATAGTAAGTTGCAGTCCTGGTCCACCTATAATGGTTGAAATAACGGACCGTCGATCCAGCGATGGACCGTTGCATGAGCCATCGCAGATTCCATTCAGTTATTTTTAAGTTGTTTTTAAAGGGGATTTCTGGTACTTTACCACCCGTTTATATATGTAGTAATATCCGACAAAGGCTCCTAAATTCATTATTCTTCCACAACATCAAAATTAGGATTTTCTCTCTAAGATTAATCCCCAAGAATAAAATTTAAATCTTCTTCAAGAACTAAGAGATTCAAATTCTTCGAGTGCAAGAACTTTAAAAATCTCAACCCAAGTATGCATAGTGTTCATTCATGGACTCCTTTCATCCATGAAGCCCAAGAATCTCTTTTTAAATTTCAATTGTATGGATTTCTTTATGAATTTCATGTTGGGTTGCTTTTATTCATGTTGATAATGACCAATAAAATTAAAATTCTAATCCATGTTGGGTGATAAATTTTATGTGGAATTGATTAGTATAAAGGTAGATTTATGTGGACCTATGATTAAACCCTTGGATGATGAAATTAGAGTTGAATCATGATGTTTATTTGTTATATAATGTTGTCTACATATACTATGCCTACTATGTATTTGATTAAATGCCTTGTGAAGGACAAAAATACCCAACTAGTATGACCTTATGAAATCCCCATTTATGTACAAGATTATGCATATCACATGTTTGATGAATTGCCTCAATAAATGAATTATGGATTTCGATATTGGTCATGTATTTAAGAAAGTCATGCTTTGTCAGTTTCTTTCCATCGAGTCCCAGGGGTACTTGTACCCGATAATTTAGCTGTATGCCTAGAGCTAGTGTCATGCTTTCACAATATCCTCAGTCAAGCCATGATCCATAGAACTCAGTCATTCATAGACTCAGGAAAGCTCAGTAATTCAATAACCTCATGTAAAGCCCCAAGATTCCATTCGGAGACGTCACACGGTGCTTATGACCCCAAAGGACCACAAGCTAACCCTTTACTGATATCTGTACCTGTACACTACATAATATCTGAAATAAATGTGGAAACTAGCCACAAAGTTCAACATATCTAGTATTATAGAAAACTGAATACTAATACATCCGTTCGAAAAACCTCTAAACTGTCTGAACTATGGAGTTGATGGGACAGGTCCCCAACTAACTCCATCAATTGAAAAGAAAAAAGTTTGAAGCAATAATAGTAAATTGAGATTCATCCTCAAAAAAAGGACTCACTGCCACTGCTGCTGACTGGGACTGAACTACTGAGGATACCTTGGAATCTGTGCCTCTAAACCTATGGTATCAGATAAAACACCATAGCGCAAATGCATCAGTATAGGAATGTACCGAGTATATAGATGAGGTAGGATAATGCAAGGGCTCATGCATGCACAATATCTAAACTGAATAATTATGAAAATGGCACATGAGAATATATACATGAATGCACAAACCAGGAACATAATCATCGCAACTTTAGATACTGAAATTCGGATACCACTTTACTATAGACTGAACTCACTACTGACCCTGAAATACTGAATCACTAACTCATCTAACACTGATAACTAAAAGACTGAATGTACTTACATCAAGGACTAAATTTTGAGCTTACTGCTTTCGACTGACAGGATTAGAGATCAACTTTTCTAACAGATTATCAAAGATAAGAAGTATGATTATATATGAATCTGACAACAAGAATACTCAATAGAAATCTAATACTATGATCAAGCCTGTTTGGCTGCATATCTCTGAATATGATATCAAATAACTATATATAAAACCAAGCCAATTTGATGGGATAGTCCATGAATTAATGGAACTATCTGAGTTCCTCATAAAGATAGATGACTGTATCTGACAGTTATGATTTATAAAGATTAATACTGAAATTGAGATTCAATCTAAAACTAAAACTATAACTGTGGGAAGTAGCTACTTAACCGACATGCCCCAACCTACAAAAGGTGGGGTCTAACCTATAACCCCAGCTGGAAGGGTGTCAATACCGTCCCACAGGTAAAGACCTCTCTTTGGTCAATCCTCTCTGACAGATGACCCTTACCAAGAAGTCGACCTAAGGTAATATAATAATCAAATACTCTCTCTCTGGAGGTGACAACCTTTCCTGATGGTGAATCCTATATCCTATGCTGGCTACGCAGTCCTGGAGGTCAGGCATTACTACTAAGAACTCTAGCCTCTCTCTCTAACATGAAGATCTGCCATTCTTCCCTTGCTCAGTGCTAGTATCTACTCTCAACTGAAAGACTCTGAATTGAATTCTCAACAGAACACAACTAAACTAAATCTGATAATGATCATGTTTCTCAAAAGATCTGACTGAGTTACATTGAAATCACTTAGTTCTGTATCTGATGAAAATAGTATTGAATCATGGTATTTGACTGACGATACAGAGCTTGAATAGATTACTCAAATCTCTTCTAAGATTAGAATTAAATCACTTGAATACTATTAGATCTGAGCTGATTATAGGATTGAGGCTAGATTACTATCGATACAGAGATTATAGAGATAACTAAGATTACTCAGCTTTCTTAAGTTTTGCACTTGTCTAAGGATACAGAGTTCTATAGTTCACTGAGTTCTGAGAATCATGGCTCGACTAAAATTATCGAGAAACTGACATGGGCTCTAGACAACAGCTCTATTATCGGGTATAAATACCCCCAGAACTCGATAGTATAAAAGTAAAGCATAATCATTCTTAACCAGTCATCACCACAATCATTCATTCATCAACACAAGCATTCGTTCATCATCACAAGCATTCATTCATCATCACAAGCATTCATTCATCATCACAATCATTAAAGCATCTTCACAATCATTAAAGCATCTCTTCAAGTAATTAGGACTCATGTTATATGTTTATTCCCACAATCATTAAGTCATCACCTCAAGCATTTGAGGATCACAAACGTCTGTTCATCATCACAGTCACTAAGGGGTCACTTTAAGCATCTCAAAATCATAATCATATAATAACGTACCGGAAACATGTTACTAGATTGCACTCTATTCAACCAGGTTTTACCTCAACTATATCATAGCTATATCAGTCTTGAAATATGTTTTGATATCATATGGCTTGGGGAAACTTCATACTATTATGTCATAACTTACTTTCTAACCACTTGGCATGTATTAAAAACTTAGCATATATCAAGAGAATATAGTAGGGGAATTTACAACTCTCACATCTCCATTTGTTCACTAAGGTCCTTCAACAAAACACTAGACATGCATGGGTTCATATTTATTTGGGGATTTTCTACTATCATGGAATAATTCATATACTTGGACATTTTATCAAACACTAGGCATGCATAAACTAACTCACAATTTGGGGTTTCCTATTCAACATACTATAATGGCCCTTATGCTTCACCTAAGATCTTTATCAAACCTATGGGGGACATGCTTCACTTTTTCAACTATTTCTACACCCAAAAGTCATGAACACATCACATAGAAAGCAACATAAGGAAGATTCATCACAAATATCATACGGATTCCACCTACTAGGGTAAAAACTCATGAATCTTGTAAACAAACATAAATCAAAACTCAACAACACATGTAACATAAATTTCAACTCATAAAAATAATGAAATATCACAAACATAAATTTTTCATATTTTAAAAAGGGTTCTTGAGTTTCTTGGATGAAAGGGACCTAAGAATCAACATCTACACATCCTAATCTTTGAAATTGGATGAATTCTAATGCTTGAGACTGTATACGCACTTGTAATAAATGATTCTCGAAGCCCACGCTATGAGGAACTTGATTCTTCAAGAAATCTTGAAGAATTATTGGATGTTTTTTGGAAGATTAGGGTTCTTGAATAGAACCCTAGATATTTTCTCTTAAGGGAATTGGAAGAGTAAATGATGAAATTAGGGTTTGGATGGGGTTCCTCATATTTATAGAGACCTCTAAAAGATGGAAAATGACCAAAATACCCTTAGAAAAACGTCCTTAAATTGCTAGAAAAAATAGCTGATGACATCTATGACAAGCCGTCAAGCTGGTGATAAGTCATCATGAAATGTCATCACAAAAGGGTGATATTTTGATTTTCTGGTTAAGGTTGATAACATTGGTGATAGGCCGTCACGGGTGTGATGGCTTATCACAAAATATCATCATTGGGGATAGAAATCTGCCCAAGGATGATGACATTATTGATAGGTCATCACGCTCGTGACAACTTATCACGAATGTCGTCACTCAGTTTCCTAGTCTGACATGCTGGAGTAAAATGGGCATAACTCCTTTCTCTAATATTGGTTTTTGACGAAGTTGGTATCGGTGGAAAAATAATTCAAAGAGATTTCATTGATATATAGTAGGTCCTATAATTTGATATATACAAGGGGTTATGGTCGATTGAAGTTGACCTAAGTTTTGACGCTCACAAAAACATGAATGATAGGAAAGCTTTCAACTCATCCTTGAGTTAGGGGACCTCTATGATCTTAATTCATTCTTAAATAGATTCCCATACTACATAATTGATTAACACTCTAAATTACGTAGGATTTGAGGCTTTTGGAACATTTACGCATATGAATGATGGATTTCCATTCTAGTCCAAAATGTGGGGTATTACATTATCTCTCCCTTGGAATCATTCGTCGTCGAATGTCGCTTGATAAGTTATGAGTACTGATCAACTAAACTTAATTAAGGGACATGAATATTTAGAACATGACTATGCAACTGGAACCACTGACATATAGAGTTATCGCACTGGGCATGCATATCTGATGCATGGAATACTCGACTGAATCTACTCATAGTTGAATTCTCATAACACTCATGCATATCTAATGCATAGACTCATAACTGGGCTGATCTCAAGAATGCATGACTGATCACACACTGACATGCTGAACTTATTTCTACTAAATGTGCATATCTAATGCATGAATGTCCGGCTAAGCTTACTTTCTAAACCACGACTTGACAATGCAATATCGACTGATGCTAACTTTATAAAGAAAATCTGAACATGCATCGGGATAAATCTAATGGCATGCAACATCATAATACTATGGGGTATCTCCCCCTTGGGACTCTATGTCCCTCTAAACACACTTCACTGAAATACTGGGGTGGTGCATGAGGCACCTACAGACTGGGTCATGATTGACCTATCAATATCTGAAACTCATGCATGACTCATGTTAACATATAAGCTCAAAATGGGAGCAAAGGATCTGTCAATGCGTTTTATAAAGACGAAGGGCTCATAACATACCCGGGTCTATTTTAGGGAATCCTTCCCGATCAAGGCGAGCCTGAAGCGCACGGAGTCTACCCCTTTGAGTCAACACTTTACATTCTTACCTTCTATGGCCTGGCTCACCACACCCAAAGCACACATCACTACTAGCTCTACACACACCTTGTTGGTGCCTGCCATACTCTCCACAATGCGGATGGGTACGAACACCACTAGCACTACCCTGGGCTTTGGATCTTGGCACTCCCTCAGATTTGACACCCCTGAACATAGGTGCGGTTACACTAGCTAAAGATGAAGTTAGAACTAAAAATCTCCAACCATATAGAGAACTCCTACCACCTTGAGACCCTGACTGCGAGAAACCACGACTACCTGTCTTGGCACTTTTACTCACTCTCTCTCTCCTTCATCTTATCTGCCTCAATCTATTGTGCATGCATCATTAGCCTAGAAAGGTCTATATCTCTATTGGGCATAGAAGCTCTATACTCTTTCAACACATAACTCAACACCCCAGATAAAAACTTACTCATACTCGCTCTAGGGTCAGTTACCAAGTCGATAGCATACTTAGCTAATTGGTTAAACTTAAGACAATACTCTTTCACGATCATGGAACCTTGACTTAGGTTCATAAACTCTTCTACCTTAGATTTTATCATCTCTAGCGGGAAAAAACTATCTAGAAAGGTACTCTGAAACTCTGGTCAAGTCACGGGGGTTCCATTCTCCCATCTACTCTTCTCCCACATCACTACCCAATCATGAGCAATATCTTTCAGCCTATAAGATACTAACTCAACACTCTCCTCCTTAGAAACATTCATAATTTGGGTGATCTTCTTCACCTCCTCTAAATAAAGCTGTGGATCCTCACCTACTACTGACCAAAAGAATTCTGGCGAGTTTATTTTTATGAAATTTCTAACACTAGCCGTGGTAGAATTCCCATCTTGCTGAGGTGAGGCTGTAGCCTGAAGATTACCCTAAATATTAGTCATATCTTGGGCTAGCACCTGGAAAGCTACCCGAAACTCTGCATGTGACACACTCTTATTCTTAGGATCTACTGGCTGAGGGGGCTGATCATCAACCCCATGGACAAAATCTCTGTGAGGAGGCATACTCTGTAATTGGAAAAAAGAAGTAGATAGATTGAGAACCAACTTGATCTCATGCTTACTCACATGAAATGATCACCGAAAGAAGGGGAACTGCTCTTAAGAACATCCTGTAGCCTCTTGTACATAAATTTAGAATGCTACTCACCCATGCACAACACTCTACTAGATACGGGTTTCAGACTACCTAGAACACTTTTGAACCTTAGGCTCTGATACTAAGTTTGTAACGCCCCAAGATTCTATCCCGAGATATCACACGGTGCTTATGACCCCAAAGGACCATAAGCTAACCCTTTACTGATATCTGTACCTATACACTGTATAATATCTAAAATAAATGCATAAACTAGCCCCAAGGTTCAACACATCTATGAATACTCATGATACAGAAAATTGAATACTAATACATCCATCTGAAAAGC
The DNA here is from genome assembly GCF_002878395.1 of Capsicum annuum. Classification (NCBI taxonomy): domain Eukaryota; kingdom Viridiplantae; phylum Streptophyta; class Magnoliopsida; order Solanales; family Solanaceae; genus Capsicum; species Capsicum annuum. The sequence continues at coordinate 76,115 of NW_025893629.1, forward strand.
CTCTAAATTGTTTGAAGTGTGGAGTTGATGGTACAGGTCCCCAACTAACTCCGTCAACTAAAAATAAACAAAGTTTAAAGCAATAATAGTAAACTGAGATTCATCCTTGAAAGAAGAGGACTCACTGCCACTGCTGTTGACTGGGACTTAACTGCTGAGGATACACTGGATTCTGTGCCTCTAAACCTATGGTGTCAAATAAAACACCATAGCGCAAATGCGTCAGTACAGGAATGTACCGAGTATGTAGATGAGGTAGGCTAATGCAAGGGCTCATGCATGCATAATATCTAAACTGAATAATCATGAAGATGCCACATGAGAACACATACATGAATGCACAGACCATGAACCCAATCATCGCAACTCTAGATACTAAAACTTGGATACCACTTTACTGTAGACTAAACTCACTACTGACCTTGAGATATTAAATCACTGAATCATCTGATACTGATAACTTAAAGTCTGGATGTACTTACATCAACGACTAAATTCTGAGCTTACTGTTTTTGACTGAAAAGATTAGAGATCAGCTTTTCTAACAGATTATTCTGGAAGCGATTATCAAAGATAAGAAGTATGATTATATCTGAATTTGACAACAAGAATACTCAATAGAAATCTGATACTATGATCAACCCTGTCCGGCAGCATATCTCTGAATATGATATCAAATAACTGTATATAAGACCAAGACTATCTGATAGGATGGTCCATGAATCAATGGAACTCTATGAGTTCCTCATAAATATAGATGACTGTATCTGACAGTCCTGATTTATGAAGATTGATACTAAAACTGAGATTGAATCTAAAACTAAAACTGTAAGTGTGGTAAGTAGCTAATTAACTGACATGCCCCAACCTACCACATGTGGGGTCCAGCCTGTAACCCCAGTTGGAAGGGTTTCAATATCGTGCCATGGGTAAAGACCTCTCTCTGGTCAATCCTCTCTGACAGATGACCCTTACCAGGAAGTTTACCTAAGGCAATAAATATTTAAATACACCCTCTCTCTAGAGGTGACAACTTTTCTTGATGGTGATTCCTGTATCCTACGCTAGCTACGTAGTTTGGAGGTCAGTGATTGCTACTAACAACTCAGCCTCTCTTTCTGATGAAAAGAGCCGCCATCCCTCCCTCATTCGGTGATAGTTTCTATCCCAACTGAAAGACTCTGAACTAAATTCTCAACTAAAATGAATCTGATACTGATCATGTTTCTCAAAAGATCTGACTGAGTTACGTTGAAATCACTTATTTCCGTATCAGATAGAAATGGTATTGAATCATGGTATCTAACTGACGATATAGAGCTTGAATAGATTACTCAAATCACTTCTGAGATTAGAATTAAATCACTTGAATACTATTAGATCTGCACTGATTACAGGACTGAGGCTAGATTACTATCGATATAGAGATTTAAGAGATAACTGAGATTACTGATCTTTGTTAAGTTCTGCATTTGTCTGAGGATACTGAGTTTTATAATTCACCGAGTTCTGAGAATCATAGCTTGACTAAATTATCAAAAAACTAACACGGGCTCTAGACAACAGCTCTATTATCGGGTATAAAGGCCCCCAGGACTCGATAGCATAAAAGTAAAGCATAATCATTCTTGACTAGTCATCACCACAATTATTCATTCATCATCACAAGCATTCGTTCATCATCACAAGCATTCATTCATCATCACAATCATTAAAGCATCTTCACAATCATTAAAGCATCTCTTCAAGTAATTAGGAATCATGTCATATGTTTATTCCCATAATCATTAAGACATCACCTCAAGTATTTAAGGATCAAAAACATCTATTCATTATTACAGTCGCCAAGGGGTCACTTTAAGCATCTCAGAATCATAATCATATAATAACATAGGGGAAACATGCTAATAGATCGTACTCCATTCAACTAGGTTTTACCTCAACTCTTTCATACCTATATCAGTCTTGACATGTGTTTGGATATCACATGGCTTGGGGAAACTTCATACTATCATGTCATAACTTACTTTCTAACCACTTGGCATGTATTAAAAACTTAGAATATATCAAGAGCACATAATAGGGGAATTTACTACTCTCACATCTCCACTTGTTCACTAAGGTCCTTCAACAAAACACTAGACATGCATGGGTTCATATTTATTTGGGGATTTCTAGCTACGATGGAATAATTCATTTACTTAGGCATTTAATCAAATACTAGGCATGCATAAACTAACTCACAATTTGGGGTTTCCTATTCAACATATAATAATGGCCCTTTATGTTTCACCTAATCTCTTTATCAAACCTATGGGGAACATGCTTTGCTTATTCAACCATTTCTACACCCTAAAGTCATGAACACATCACATAGAAAGCAACATAAGGAAGATTCATCACAAATATCACACGGATTCCACCTACTAGGGTCAAAGCTTATGAATCTTGTAAACAAACATGAATCAAAGCTCAACAACCCATGTAACATCAATTTCAACTCATACAAATCATGAAATCTCACAAACATAAAATCTTCATATTTTAAAAAGGGTTCTTGAGTTTCTTGGATGAAAGGGACCCAAGAATCAACATCTGCATACCTTAATCCTTGAAATTGGCTCAATTCTAATGCTTGAGACTCTATCTGCACTTGTAATAAATGATTCTCAAAGCCCACACTATAAGGAACTTGATTCTTGAAGAAATCTTGAAGAATTTATGGATGATTTTTGGAAGATTAGGGTTCTTGAATAAAACTCTTGATATTTTCTCTTAAGGGAATTGGAAGAGTAAATGATGAAATTAAGGTTTGGATGGGGTTCCTCATATTTATAGAGACCTCCAAAGATGGGAAAAGATCAAAATACCCTTAGAAAAACGTCCTTAAATTGCTAGAAAAAATAGCTGATGACATCTATGACAAGCCGTCAAGCTGGTGATAAGTCATCACAAAATGTCTTCACAAAAGGGTAAAATTTTGATTTTCTGGTTAAGGTTGACGACATTGGTGATAGGCCATCACGAGCGTGACATCTTATCACAAAAATGCCATCACTGGGGGTAGAAATCTTCCCAGGGATGATGACATTGTTGATAGGTCATCACGCTTGTGACAACTTATCACGAATGTCGTCACTCAGTTTCCCAGCCTGATATGATGGAGTAAAATGGGCATAACTCCTTTCTCCGATATCAGTTTTTAACGAAATTGGTATCGTTGAAAATATAATTCAAAGAGATTTCCTTTGATATATATTAGGTCCTCTAATTCGATATATTCAAGGATTTATGGTCAATTTAAGTTGACCCTAGTTTTGACGCTCACTAAAACTTAAATGATAGGAAAGCTTTCAACCCGTCCTTTAGTTAGGGGACCTCCATGATCTTAATTTATGCTCAAATATATTCCCACACTATATAATTGATTAACACACTAAATTACATAGGATTCGAGGCTTTTGGAACATCTACTCATATGGATGATGGATTTCCATTCTAGTCCAAATAGTCCAAAATATAGGGTATTACACCTCAGTAATCTCACAAATTCAGTCAGTTGTCAGATATCATTAGTATTCTGTTAGTTAACGGAATCCAGTAAACTCAGTACATGTTCAGATCAGTTAATCATTTTTAGTGTCTATTCAGATGGGAGTAAAAATTAGCATCGATTGAACCCAAGGATGGGAACTTATCTGCCAGTAGAGGGTGCGATTCATAGAAGCAATCCTTGTGTTCTAGAACTATGTAGCCACCGTAGTTTAAGACATCATACCTGCTAGTTGAGGGTAGATGAGGTGACTTTACCTGCTATTTGAGGGTTCCCACCGTTCTCATTGGAGTAACTTGCTAGTCGAGGGCCAATCACATATTGTCCTTACCTGTGGCGTGGTATTGACACCCTTCCAATCAGGGCAAAGATTGGACCCCGATTCAGCTATAATGCGTCATTTGGGGCATATCAGTTAGATGACTACTTCCTATAGTTTCATGTTATGGAATCTGGACTGTCAGATACAGTCAATCAGTCTCAGTAATAGAACTCAGATAGTTCTACAGAATTTTGGACTGTCAGATGCAGTCAACTCAGATACAGTATGGAACTCAGCTAGTTCCATCAGATTTAGGACTGTCAGATACAGTCACTCATGTAATCAGTTATCACAACTTTGTCATTAGTCATGTTAGTTATCAGTAAACTCATGTTATCATGATTTCAGATATAGTTACTAGATATGCATGCATGTGTTCTCACGTTCATATTAGTCAGTTAGCCAGTATTGTTCATGCATATGAACCACATGCATTCAGCCTACCTAACATGCATACCAGTCTAAGCAATCAAAGCTAAAAGTGAGTCCTCATCTTTCGAGGACATGATCAAAACTTTATTATCTCATTAATTCATTTATTAGTTGGAGTTAGTTGGGTACATGTCCCATCAAGTCCTTATTCAGATAGTTCATTCAGTTAGAGGTTTTCCAGACTATCATGTTTAGAATGTTATTTTAGTTGTTCTATGTATTTGATACCTCATCCAGATGTTATATCTTTATCAATTATGTTACAGTTTTGAACCTTATGGTCTTTTAGTTCATGTTTCCGCATTATACAGTATATTATGCTATATATAGGTATAGATATCATTCATAGGTTAGCTTGTGGTCCTTCGGGGTCATGAGCACCATGTAGCGTTCCGGGTATCAGATTCAGGGCGTTACATTCACTTGCAAAGATATATTCATCATCAATCACATTTTTAGTGTTTCAGATAGCTAAAGAAGAAATATATTCATCTTCATCAGAAGAAATCAAGGAAATATCATGTTTTTCTGTAATAGACTTAACACTAGCTTGAATCTTTTTAAGTTCATAGCCAATAACAATTTTATCACCACCATCATATTCAAATAGTGTATGATCACAATCCATTACATATTAACACAAAGTAAAGAATCATCAACCACATCAAAAGATGATCTAACATTCACACTCAAGTCACTAACAAGTTCATTTCAAGAGACTCGAGAGTTAGGATTGGATTTTTACCTTGATAAGCACTTGATGAATCTTTACTTTGATTTTTTATAATTAAGCTTACTTGCTCACTTGAAGTACTTTCAACTTTACTTGGTTATTTTAATTTTTAAATTTATTTATCTAATGGTCATCCATTTTGTGTTCTTCTTCTAGAATATTTACAAAAAGTCAAAATACTCAGAACAAAAATTCAAAAGGTTAGAGGTAGGATAATAAAACCTCTTACACACACTCTCGTATTTTTCTCTTATCTCATCTTATTTCCTCACACTTACCTCACATTTCTTCTTTTCTTTTCGGACAATTCACTTTTATTTTTCAGTTTTTTTTTGTTTATATCCATTCACTCACTTCATTCAAAATATCTTTCTGCTTTTTCATCCTTTGAGTTGATACTATTTACTTTCTCTTACTTTTCTTTTTTTTTCTTTCACCCATGTCATTATTAATGCAATAGGGCTAAGAATTAATTTTTGGTCATTGGGATGACTCTTCACTTTAATTTTCAACTTAACATTGCTAGAAACTCCAATAATTCTACTTGAAATATTGGAATAACTTTGTACATCAACGTTCAAGTTAGTAATCTTCACTTTCACTTACTTGACTTCCTCATTTGAAATTGAATATTCCTTAATGTAATGTTCCTTAGGTCATTTCCTTTATTTGTGTGTATTTTTGATGTTTCGAGCCTTCCCACAGCAGCTAAAAGTCATTTATGACTTGCTGAAACTGTTGCTTTGGTGATTGGATAGTTTATGTGGATTTTAAGTTTATTTTTGTATTTTAGAGCTTTTACTATTTAGGATTTGGTCTCGGATCAAAACACCTAGTAGATAGCCTTGAATGAGAATTTCAACAGTGCCATCATGTCACGACCCGATTCTTGAGTCGTGATGGTACCTACTAAAACCACTAGTAGGTAAGCCAACACCATAACCCAGAGCTAAGTCAATGGGTTACTCTGGTAGAAACGCTCTGCAAGGGCCATAATAGATGAACACAACAACAAACAACAATATTCCACAATAGATGAACAAATACGAATACCAATTCCCATGACCTAGTAATATTAGTACAGGAGCATCTTGATTCGACAATAGGAATTACATCTCAAAGTCTAAATAGTCTTATACATTCATCTCAAATACAAAAGATAGAATAAATATAGAGGGGAAATGGGCAACTCAAACACCAAAAGCTCACCTTATCTCCGAAAAATTAACACAACACAATCTCAACTCAGCGGCAATAACTAATACTCGGGTCTATACCAAAAAGGTACAAAAGTGTAGTATGAGTACCAAAACATAGGTACTCAGTAGCATCATTGGCCGACTAAGATAAATAATGATATAAAGGTGATATAAAGTAAGACATAACTATAAGTCAAGGTACAGATTCGAACGTGAATCTTCTTCATCATCACTGTACAAAATAATTAACCACTAGAACAATAATATGACATCTCATATTAGTACGTACCACAACCACCTTACAAGGTGAATAACCAATCCAAAAGCGTAAAGCAACATGTAAATACAATTTCAATTGCATAAATAGCAAGTCCAACATGCATATAATCATTAAATAATAAAGTAAAAGAACTTACCACAACATCCCATACCACCGAAAAGTACACCTAAAAGAACACAAAGTAAAGAACTCATTGTGGTGCCCCAAACCACCGGAGAGTGCACCAATAGATCATTCATCCATGTATCAAGATATATAAATATGCATACACAACCAATAACTTTTTACCACGGGTTCCACATTTCCCATCACGGTCACTTGCCAAGATCCATAATAATCATCAACTACCGCAAGTCGAGCCAACATTTACCAAAGTAATCATAAACATTGTTATATAGTCATTTAGACCTCTAGTTCATTAATATACTCTATCTAGTCTATACTAACTAACCACCATTTATTATTAAGCTACTAGTTTTCTATTCATCCTAAGGCCTCCAAAAATTAGCCTAACCGATTCCTCATAATCCTTCACCATGAAATCGCAACTAGTTATCATTCACTAAATGGTCAACATCTACACCTAGCTAAGAGCACAACTAAACCATAATTACCATTTAGTCAAGTTTACTTCTAGTTGTCATAGGTGCAATAGTCATCACATAGGAAGGGGGTTACATATTATCAAACACACTTAGCTATATATCAACCAATGCCTCTTACTAGATAACTCCATAATTCTCTAAGTCAACATTTAAATGACCCACGATAATTCATACTAGTCATCAATATAACTAATCATCGACATTGCTAAGTCTATTACCATAATTAGCAATTTACAACTATAATTACTAGTTACCACATTTTAACTAAACAAGGTCCACCAACTAGGATTCTAGGCTTTTAGCCATCAAGTAATATAACCATTTTATATAGACAACTAGTTATCACATAATCGGGTTGGTTCATTTGTAATTTAGTTTTTTGATTGATTAATAAAATACCAAAATTCAACCAAAAAAAGTTATCACATAATCTGCTTTACTAGGAAAAATCCCATGATATAACCATTTATTCAAGCCAGTTATATCCACTAGGTAAATCCTTAATTCTACACATGATTACACTTACCAATTTGTCTTAACTCAATATTCTACATGTTCTACCTCTATTCACTATTTAGTACTAACAAGAGCCATGCCACTTATCAAGTGATTAACGATAGAGAATTATAGACAACTTCCCAAGGAAAACATCGCATCTCAAGTATACATATGGACTTAATCATACCATGGCATAACCACACATATACCTACATATTCATATATGTTTACCATACATAGTATCACCACAACATCAATCCATCCTCCGGGTTCATTGGATATCATCATAACGCTAATACCTCTTTCGGATTCACCAAGCATCATTATAATATCCATATATCCTACGGATTCACTAGGCATCATCATAGCATCAATATATCCTCCGAATTTATCGAGCATCATCATAACATCAATACATCTTTCAAATTTCCTGAGCATCATCATACCATCAATACATTTTTTGGATTCACCGGGCATCATTATAAAATATTATATCCTCCGAATTCATCGGGCATCATCATTTCATTAATAACCATCATGACCGCAATAAATACATAAATATATACCCAAATTAATAACAAGTACAAACCCATAATCAATACAGTGTAAAAGAGGTAAAGAAATACATATCATGGTACTTTGCCATTAATCGTCACTATATTATAAGAGTAGATGCATGGGCATATATATCTAAATGATATGAGAAATCATCACTTTTCTGAGCTTAATCATGATTATTAACAAGTCAATTATAAGCCATGGGTATGCCTTCTAGAATCCTTCTTTACAAACATGGTTCACAATAAGAGTTGGGACATATTGCAAGGTTTACATACTAACCTATCCAATTAGTTGAGTGATAGCATCACCTTAGATTTAATTCACAAGACTTTCCAATGCTATCCATATCATGACCATTAGATAATCCATCAAGTATACACATTATTCCAACATTGATGACATGCATAACCCATTTACTAGGTTTAGCTATCATATCAACAAAAGCACATTCTAAGTGCTCATCACGTATCTAAGTCACTAATAAAGTCACATAGTTCAAGCTTAAAGTGGGTCAAGTTAAAATTCTAATAATCCCCCAAATTCTCTTCTACAAGTCTAACTTCTCTCGAAAGTAAGCTAAGTTATCTAAATCATATCTCATAGGTTTATCAATCCACACTAGTTCTATAGGATAATTTTTCCACAATTATTACTCTTAAGTCATCTAAGAACCAAAAGTCAATTTACAACTTACAAACTACGCCAACAAAGTAATAAGGTAAGTGAACTAAGTCACTCCCATATAACTAGAAAAGGTAAAGCATTCTCATACTATTCATGAGACAAAAAGTACAACTAGCCAAGGTTCTAGACTAAGAGTCAAAAATCTATACTTAACAAGTTCAATAGCCTGAATGTTTCAACTAATCTTAATCATTAGTAATTACTATTTCAACATCTAAGACCTCGCCCAATCTTATCAAGATATCACAACTATACTACAATAAAGTTCAATCTAACTACAAGTAAGCCTAACCTACCTTGAGTACCAAATAGATCACGAACCAATGATCTTTCCTTTCCTTTTCCTTGAAGCTTCTTCCATGATCAAAGCTATCAACAATATAATCTATGCATTATTATGAGAATAATAACACCCATATTGCACCATTGTGCTTTGGGTCTAAAATAATACCAAAAACCCCAAGTGGGTCAACATATGAAAAATGAGTTTCTGAGACCAACCCATTGTTCAAATACCATTAGGGAGTTATAACTCTTAAGAAATTTATGCAAAACAACAATATTTAAGGCTAAAATCAAGCCTCAATCCTTTTGGACTTTTGGGTCTAGAAATCAAGAATTAAACACTAGAATCAAAGAAATCTTACCTTAGATTTGATGTTAATCACGTAAATGCAAGTTGTTTAAGCTCTTAATCAACACTCAATAGACACTTTGAAGACTACTCTCTCCATTAGGGTTTTAGAGGCTCAAGAAAATAAAGAAATGATCAAAGTTTGGCCAAAAAAGCCGTTAAATAGACCTTGTCCATCTATCAGGAGGCGCGATCGTGCATACGCTCTAGGCCATGATTGCGACTATTGAGATCGCACCACTCCATACGCCATTACAGTACCTCGACATTAGACGATGGCTGAAACTTGGAATTTCATTCCATATTTTGGACAAAGATTTGGGATGTATGCGGAGTCTAATATGAGCAAACGATCTATGTAACCATATATATTTCGATGTTCCAGAAGCACTGGCAAAGTTGAATTTCGTATCTAATGTTGTTTTACTGAAGTTTTCACTCAGTTTCCATTTGGAACCAACAAAGACTTCTACATGAAAAAATGATTCTAAAAATAAATGAACCATAAGGTAACCAAATTATCAGTTCCAACAAGTCATAAATGACTTAGGACAACTATGGGAAAGCTCTAACGGAAAAAATAAGTAGGAATACAGAATATGATCTAAAAGTTCATTACATATCATCTTTGGAACTGTGATTTTAGGCTAGGTAGAATCTTGGTTTGAGTCCCAAGGAACCTGTAACACCCCAACTTAGGAAGGAGTCCCACATCGGCAAAACACAAGAGAGATACTAGGTATATAAGTGAGACATACCTACTCCCTAGTGACGAATTTTAAATCCATGCGGGTCTAGGACCAGAGAAGACAATATCACTAGTGGGTTAAGGAGTTACAGGGGTCTCTCGGGCCTTGATAGTTAGGGGTGCCCATCGCGGCCAAGGCCCCAGCTCGGGTCATGACAGAATGGTATCTAACCTGGCCACAGGTCCTAGGATCAAAACCTAGCTCTAATACCATTCTGTCATGACTCAAGCCGGGGCCTTGGACACGACAGGCACCCCAAACTATTAAGGCCCAAGAGACCCCTATAACTCCCCAACCCACTAGTGATATTGTCTACTCGGGGCCCAGTCCCGCATGTCTTTAAAATGCATCACTAGGGAGTAAGGATTTCTCACTTATATACCCAGTATCCCTCCTGTGTTTTGTCGATATGGGACTACTTCCTAAGTTGGGGTGTTATATACACCCCCTTATAGACTCAGCATCCTCACTGAGGTTTGCTCCACCAAATAGGATTTACCTACACTCAGGACTGAGGTTTGCCCTATTTTACTAAGATTTGCCTACACTCAATTTGAACTCTGGCCTACATTGATGAGGCTGACACAGGAGCGACTCTGATACAATTATGTCACGACCCGACCTGAGGCTCTAGCCGTGATAGGTATCTCAAATCATAAAAGCCTGGGACACCCTTGTAACTCCCCAACATACTAGTGATATTGTCCGTTCTAGGCCTAGGCCTGCACGGTTTTAAAATGCATCACTAGGGAGTAAGGATTTCTCACTTATATACCCAGTATCCCTCCTATGTTTTGCCGATGTGGGACTCCTTCCTAAGTTGAGGTGTTATATACAACCCTCTTTATGGACTCAGCATCCTCACTGAGGTTTGGCCCACCAAATAGCATTTGCCTACACTCAGGACTGAGGTTTGACCCTCTTTACTGGGATTTGCCTATACTAAGTTTGAACCATATCGATGGGGCTGACACAAAAGTGACTCTGCTACCATTATGTCACGACCCGACTCGAGGCTCTGGCCGCGATAGGCATCCTAAACCATGAAGGCCTGAGACACCCCTGTAACTCCCCAATCCACTAGTGATATTTTCCGCTCTGGGCCCAGGCCAGCACAGCTTTAAAATGCATCACTAGGGAGTAAGGCTTTCTCACTTATATACCCAGTATCCTTCCTGTGTTTTGCCGATGTGGGACTCCTTTCTAAGTTAGGGTGTTATAGCACCCAATCTTATTTCAACCTATTGGTTAGAAAGGTAAGAAATTAGAAACTGGGTGTGGGATCCATATTTGATTAAAATAACCTCAAATGAAAACTTTGACTATGCCATTGAGTCTAAAATGTTGAATTTGGTATGGTTACATAGTTTGTTTGCATATACAAGATTTCGATTGAATCTTGAGGGCTTGGTGGAGACTTGGAAAATTCCAAGTCTATATTGTATATAGTGCACCACAATCATGATCTAAGGGACGGGATCATGATACCCTTGGTATGAGGCAACCGTGATACTGTGGTTGCAATAGTGAGATTTCATCACCTAGTATGGGTATAAATACCCCTTTCTTAGATTATTTTTGCCATTTTCTCATCCATTTACAAGAGAACTAAATGCTAGAAGTCAAGAGAGATTGGTATTTAAGGTTGTAGATGATTTGGGGAACTTAGTTATCAATTATTCTATGATTTTCCTTTGAATTCCTGGTAAGATTCTTTCAAATTCTTGATAAATTCTTAGAAATTAGGGATTTAAATTCTTACACTTTAAGGGTTGATTTGAGACTCAATTTGTGTTCCAATTATGCTAAACTTTTGAACCCAACTTTCTTATCCTTCGAGGGACCATATGACAGGTTTAATTTTGGATTCTATTTATGGGCCCTGTGGGCCCATTCTTAACCTAAAATTTTACCTGACCTATTATATGTTAATATGGGTATTATTTGACTTCTAATGATCTTTATACTATGATTTTGATAGTGTGGCAACATTTTGAGTTCGTGGAGTGAAGATGAATGTTTTGTAGATGATCCAAGGATATGTGGTTCGACTCTGAGGTATGCTTCCGTTTACTCTTCTTTACAAGATTATGTGTTTTATATATTACATATAAATAAGAATGTTATGAATGGTTATAGGTAGAACACTATGACTTAATCTTGATTATTGAAGTTTGGGGATTATATTGGTGAATTGACCCATAAGGTGTGCTTATTACACTTTTAGGATTCTTTTGCTTTCTTTATTTACTAAGATAATTCATAGAATTATTCTGCTATTATGAAAGATTTGTGATGTAGCTTAAGTGTTGGAAGCGTGATTAGTATGAATATTCTTATGTGGAATATTTAGTGACCTTGAAATCATAACTTAGGAGGAGTTGACTTAATTGCTCATATTTTAGGTGGAATTTCTATCTTAGGGTTAATTATGTCTTATGTACCATCTAGAAGTATATTAGGGATAATTATGTCTTATGTACCATCTAGAAGTGAATTTAGATACCTTATCCTAGTCCAGGATAGAAACTGACTAAATATGGAAGTCGAGGATTCGAAGTGGGTTCCTCCGGCCTACCTTAGGCCAAGATTGATGTTTGCTTTTAAGACTTATTTATGCATGTTAGACATAGTTGAGACTATTGAGCCTTTAGTATAATGTTACTTTGCAACTTGGTGATTAATAATAGTTTTCCAGAATTATGATTAATGGTTTGTAGCTATGATATGGTTTTCGAATTTGATTTATCATATGGTCTATCGACATGCTTAATAATATAGGCATAGACTTAGTTAAGATATATTTCCTAAAGATATGAGATGCCTTATCGATATGATATGCCTTATAGTTATAATATATGGCCTATAGAAATAAGATGCCTTATAGATATGATATGCCTTATAGTTATAATATATGGCCTATAGAAATAAGATGCCTTATAGAAAGGATATGCCTTATGGATATGATATGGCTTATATATATGATATGCCTCGTATAAATGCTATATCTTATAGCTATGAGATAACTTACAAATATAATTATTGATATAGGTTCGGTTATGTATATCGGCCTAGGGATATGATTATGATGTTGTAATTATTTTGAACATATTATTAGGCCCAAGGTCATTTTATGATATCGATTAGACATCTGAGGAGTGTTTATCCTTATATAGGATGTGGCTGCAGTTCATAGTTATATTAATGCTTATGGTTCCATTATTTTAATACTTGTGATAGCATCCATAGATTTGGTACATTCATGATCATTAAATTGATAAATGACATAATTCCAACTAAAATATCATTTTGTTATTGTTTTTCCTAAATAGGGGTTAAAGCCCCTTTTTCACCTTGAAAACAAACTTCTTCCTAATAATGATTGTATTGTTTTAATGATAACTTATGTGCAAAGTGATTTGGAAATGGTGTTTTAAAGATTTGACCTAGATAGATTCCGATCTATGATTCTAATACTATTATTACTTTGGTCGTGACAATTTTTGACCCTTTCTACACTTTTATAATAATTTAGTCTTAAGTTTACCCGAAATAATAGATATATAGATTTACACTCATTTTAGCCATGTCTTAAGTTTGTGCACTTATTATATATCTATATGCACATCTCTTCAGTAAGGATGGAGGAGGATAATGGTATTAATATATGAATTCTGGGTCAAACTCGATGACAGTTTATAGTATTAATGTTATATATATGTGTTGATGATATGAATTATGGGTCATCACTCATATGTTGATCAATATGGTTGGGTTGGCTACTATCTAAGGTATGACTTCTCTATAAGGGTTGTATGATGAGGTGCGAGTCATATGATAAAACTCATACGATGTCCTCTGCAACTCGTGTGATGTCCTATTTGCAATTAATCAAACACTCTATACTCTTTCAAAATCTCTCAAGGTTCCTGGGTTAAGCAAAAGCTAGGGTTTCCTTGAAAGTGATTTCTTCTCATCTTCTTCTTTATCTAAAGCATGTTACTCCTTCCTCTTTGTTTGTTCTTACTAAAGGCATATTTTATGAATTGTTTTCTTGGCATGAATATTGTATGGTTTTGGGTTTTCAAACATATGTTAGGGGTTTTAGTTATAAATGCTTGGTTATGGTTTTCCCATATATTAATTATGGATTTTCATATAATAATGGTGTTATGGAATTTTAGTTGCATAGAAATGGTTAATTGGTACTTGGTTTCGGTATTGTAAATACTATACCCCCAATGTATTTGATAAAATGCCTATGAGGATGCTTTTACTATATTATTAGGCTTTTAGTGTACCTATTGCATGATATAAGTTAGTAATGAATCCTAAATGGTATTAATAGTTTAAATGGTTTGGAATAGTTAAATGGCAAGGTCTTAATGGTTATAGTTGGTCTAATTTAAAGCCTTATGGGGTACAAGGGAACCCCTTAAGCAAACATAATAATTATCATTTATGGGGTATATGGGAATCCTCCAAGTCAACTCAATAATATAATCTATGATTACATTGGAATCCCTTAATCTCTAAATGGTTGTCTAAGGACATTGCTTGCAAGCTATAATCGGTATGACGATACCACTACTTATAGCCTTGGTTAATAATAAATTGAATGGTAGCTTAGTTGTGTAGTAATGGTTTTAATTAGAAAATAATGGCGGGGTGTGATAGCTAATCGTGAAGGATGATCCTAATGGACGGACACTAAAAACTCATATTTGCTGACATGAGGATCGGTCATGATGACCATATGTGATACTTATGGGGTCCACGAAAATCCTCTAAGTAAACTTGTACATATGTATCATGGAGATCGAATGGTACCCGAGAATCCCTTACTCCTATGGTATCTCCAATTCATGTGGCTATATGCATCGAGGCTCGTTCAAGGGGTTACACTGAACCCATATAGACCATGGGTAGTTCTAGGATGATTAAACTATACATACCCAGGTTAATAGTTTTAAAGGAATGCTAAGCCCAATTTCCTTTCCCATCATAGTTATATATATGTGTATGTATGGTGTTGGTTTACTTAGTTTTAAAGGATTGCATTATTTTTTCCTTATCCTGAGTACTTGCTAATGTTCACCCGTTAACCCATCTTCGAGCAGTTTTATCCCCATTTAATACATGAATCGGACATTCTACTCCTCCTTCTTAGTGATTGGATTCGGGATCAGCTTGATTGGATTGAAGTGGTGAGCTTCTATATTTTGGAAGGATCCATTTCATATCATAGATGTCTTTACATATTTTGGTTATTTCATAGACATTGGTTTTGGCTATGGCTGGGTCATGTCCCAATTGGATATTGTTTTACTTTTGGTTAGAGTTTTTGTGGAACTACTGTGGGTTGGAATGGGCAGTATCAGTATTGGTGTCAACCTTAGTATTTGCAATGGTATTGGGGTTGATACTGTTGGACTGTATTTATGATTGTTCCATTCTTTTATGTTATGGACTCATACTTGGTTTTTATTTTTGTTTTGGTATTGGTTTTTGGTTGAGTGTTAAATAGTTGGACTCGCTTGGGTGGGTCATGGTTATGGACCTATCCCAGAGTTTGGATTGGTATAAATATTCTACCTTGTTATATGTTCAGAATTTATCCAACTCAGGGTATATATTGGGCGGTTGGGTTGGGTAAGGGGGTGGTTTCCGATCTCGGTTGGACTTGGGATGCCCATTACGACAAGGTCATAGTTTGGGTAGTGTCAATTTGGTATCAGAGCTTTAGGTTCATGGCCAATTGGGATTCCATAAAGCCTTGTCGAGTAGAGACTCTTTTAAGGTGTGTAGCGCACCACGCTCATAAATGAAAGGCTATGAGGCATTTAGTAAATGTGTCTCTTCTTTGTGTCCTATTTTCAAGCTTGGAGTCTGAGTCCTGGAATTTTCTAATTCTATTTTTCCTTTTTAAATCATGTCTCAATGCTCTGAAGTTCACAAAATCTCCTCTATTCCAACTGGGGATGATGTTGATAGGATATACTCTTTTCATGGGATCCATACTTAGTCTAGGGGTCTAGTCCCTGATATTTCTGGAGTTCCACTGGTTCCTTCTATTCCTTCTCAAGATCCATAGGCTGATGTGATAAATATGGAGTTTTGTCAACTAATTCATATGATTTCTTAGTTGGTAGCTTCTCAGGATGAGCATGGTGCATCTGGTTTTACATCTTCTGAGGCCATAAGGGTTGGCCAGTTTATGAGGTTATGTCCTCTAACCTTTATTAGTGTTAAGGTGGAGAAGTATCCTTATGGTTTTTTGGATGAGATGGAAAAGATCTCCAGGGTGATGCAAGCCATGAATGTGGAAGGGGTGAATTTTGCTGCCTATAAGCTAAAGGATGTGGCGTACCAATGGTACAAGGAATGGGATCAGGCAAGGGGTGAGGTTGATGAGTCTTCTCTATTGAAGGCTTTCTTTAATGCTTTTCTAGATTGCTTATTTCCTCAAGAGTTGAGGAAAGCGAAGGCGGAAGAATTTGTTAATCTAAAATAGGGGAAGATGTCAATCAACGAATATGCCTTAAAGTTTCACCAGTTGTCTAGGTATGCTCCGGAATTGGTTTCTAATATTAGGGATAGGATGAGAAAGTTTGCTTC